>NW_010292533.1:0-34976 GCF_000700745.2 Antrostomus carolinensis | reverse complement strand
CCCCCCGCCCCCACCGGCTGAGGGCGGTGCGCGCGCACCTGCCGCCGCGCGGGAGCCGAGGCGCCCGCCGCCTTGCCGAAAGGGGAGGAAAAGCCCCCCACACGAAAAACAGCTGGGAGCGTGGCCTGTGGCGCTTTGTTTGCAGACAAAGGAAGGCCTTGTGTTTCCACGCAGGAACCGTGGCCTGGTTCCTACTCATTCTTCAACTGTCATGCTTAGAAAGGAAAAAAAGCCCAAAGCAACCCCCCAGTAGGACGGATGTTCAGTGTACTCTGAGTAATTAATGAGCTTTATGTGCTGTGCCTTCCCACGTGCTGCCCGCCCTGCACGCTGTGTTTCCTATCAGTGTTGGGTGGTTTCACATGTGCACGTGCTGTGGGTGTGATAAAGTATGATTCAAAATACATAACAAAAATAAAGCTAATTATCCATAATATTCGTTATCTGAAAAAAAACCTACCAGATTTCTTTTGAGGGGAGGGACTTAAACGTCTATGGAATCTCAATTTCTTTCTTCTTTTTTCTTTTTTTTTCGTGTAGGATTTGATTTAAATAAAAGATGGACTGGACTGGAAAACATAACGGGCCAAACGATACAACTAATGATGGAACAGTGGTACGACTTCGAGGCCTGCCGTTTGGTTGCAGCAAAGAAGAAATTGTTCAGTTTTTCCAAGGTACCTCTAGTGTAGTCAAAGTATAGTGACTTGAGTTTTCTTATATCTTTTACAATGTTTTGCACTTTCTAATTTGTAATAGCTGTTAATGGGGTGGATGGGAGGGATTGTGTTAAATTAGTGTATCTTAAGTAAGAAGTATGCCCTGTAAATGAAGTACAAATAACCATAGGTGTAGTAAAACACAGTACGTATCTAATTTTATCGAGGTGCTAAACATATTATGCATATTGGGGTAACCTGAATGTTAGCATTTGGATCAGTCAAATTGCTTGATTGGTAGCTGTATTTTCTTCATGTAACTTAGGTGGTTGTATTTTTGCATAGTTTAAACAGAAAAGAAGTATGGCTAAATCCATAACTGTTAAATGAAAGATCATTGGGTTGTATTGTTGGGTGATGGGGGAATCGAGGTGGTTTTCTTTTTCGTTGTTGTTGTTTAGATATGCTTTAAGTATTTGCTACAGATGGGAATGTTTCAGCCTTTAACACTGTTCCCCTTGATGGGGTTATTTGTCCTTGGGTTAAAGGGTTGGAAATCGTGCCAAATGGGATAACATTGACGCTGGACTACCAGGGGAGAAGCACAGGGGAGGCCTTCGTGCAGTTTGCTTCAAAGGAGATAGCAGAAAATGCTCTGGGGAAACACAAGGAAAGAATAGGGCACAGGTGGGGATGGAGAGTTTGGGATGGTGTTAAATCTTTATTTTTGGGGGTTGTGGGTCAGTAATGCTTTTGGGGGGGTTGGGGACCATTATATGGAACTGGCTGTTTTTAAGAAATTTTATAACTGATCCTAAGTTAACTTGGGAAATAACAGTAGATTTGGGGGGTGGGGGAGACAGTATTGCTCTGGGTAGTTTGCTAAACTCAGAAAATTGTTTCAATTGTTCTTGTGTAGGTTAATTTGTGATAAATGCTACTCTAGCTAGACACTGTTTTTCAACAGTATGTTTGTCATACTGGAAAGACATGTTTTATGCTTAATTTGTTCAGCTAGAATTTTCACGTAGTAATTTTTGCCACTGTAAAGTGTTTTGGGGTTTTTTTATACACTTAAGATTCTTACAGTTTTGAGGAGAAACTTAAGTTGTATGGTATCTCTAGTCACTTGTGTTGGATTGTACGTTTAGTTATAGAAAACATAGTATGGCCTTTTATAATATTCAGACAGCTTATGCATGTGTTCTTACTGGTTCCTTGAAAATCCTCTTTTATTAGATACATTGAAATCTTCAAAAGTAGTAAGAGCGAAATCAGAGGATTCTGTGACATGCCAAGAAGAATGATGGGACAACAACGACCTGGACCATATGATAGACCATTAGGAGGAAGAGGGGGTTATTATGGAGCTGGGCGTGGAAGTATGTATGACAGAATGCGTCGAGGAGGTGGTGGATATGACGGTGGTATGTTTATCTAATGAATGGAGGTTCTGTTGTCAGTTTCATGATGTTTCTGACGTCTTTGTCAAGAAATAAAGAAATGGCAGTAGCTGCAGTGCCCCTTAGGTTTGACACACTTGTTTGTAAAAATTTTTACTTGTAATGGATCAAAAAATGTGGCTCAGTATTTAAGTTAAATGGAAACAATAAGGAAACTGTATTTTCAGCAGAAATTGGTCTCTCTTGCATGTTTCAGTCTTTTTACTATAGAAAAGGAAACTTACATTTGCAGTCTGTTTGGAAATCCGGGTTTAACACTATGTAGAGTCTGTTTGCAAACTTTGGGACTGAAAAATTGACTCTTGTGCGTTGCCCTGAATTGCGAGTAATAATGTAACTGTTCCTTTCTTTCTCTCCATTGCACAGGATACGGTGGCTTTGATGATTATGGTGGCTATAATAACTATGGCTATGGAAATGATGGCTATGATGACAGAATGAGGGATGGGAGAGGTAAAAAAAAATAATTTAAATTAGTTTGTTTAAAAAGATTTTTATATTATTTGAGTTGTAAGACAGTTGAGTTTCCAAGACAGAAATAATTGCTTTCTTCATTAGATTATTTCGTAAAGAAAGAAGGTTGTTTAAAAAGCGAGGGAATTGGGGAATCTTGAGAACAGGTGAATATATTGCTTAGGATGTCTTCTGGTTAAGTGTTTGGGTTGATACCCAACTTACACTTTAAACATCTTGCATTCCATGGTATAAAGTCAGCGTGTTCAGAAAAACAGTAGTAATGACTTTTCTGGCTTTTCATTATGAGCTTAAGGTGTGTGGTTTTGTTTGGTTTTGGTTTTTTAATAGGCATGGGAGGACATGGCTATGGCGGAGCTGCAGATGCAGGGTCAGGTTTCCATGGTGGCGGTCACTTTGTCCACATGAGAGGACTGCCTTTCCGAGCAACAGAAAATGACATTGCTAATGTAAGTACAATGGGGAAAAGGGCTTTCTAATGCCAAGAGTTGGCCTCTTCTTGTCTTTCCTATCCCAAACTCAAAGTTCTCAAAGAAGCGATTGATAGCTCTAACACAACTGCTAACTAAAGTCACAGCCCCTTAGGTGGGCTTTACAAAGCTCGGTAGTAAATGAGCTTTTATAAAGTAATGTCTGAGGTAAGATTACTGAAGTCATTAGCATTAATCTCCATACCCTCTGTGTTTTCATTGCCATAAAAGGTGTGTTGAAGAGAGAACAGTTGGAATCAGTGTCCTCACCTTAAGGCTTTCAGAAGCTTAAGTTTAGCTGAAGATGTATAATTTTGTAGAAGAGCAGTAGCAGATGTGAAACATGGATTGTAGTTTGCATGTTGAGCTGAGACTTGTTTTAGGAGGGATGGTGGGAAAACTAGAGGCCTGTACTCAATTGGAGGGGAAGGTATCCCGTTACTCGTAAGAGATCAGGGTGGCAGATAGAAGCACATCTGCGTGATTTTGGGAGTACGTTCTTGTGTCAGTAAAGATGTGTTTGTAGGGGAAAAGGTTTTCCTGGGTTAGAAGGCCTGGTTTAAACATAGCCTCTCTCCAGGGGGCGCCATCTTAAATTGATTGCATCTATAAAATACGTATGCAGAACACTATTCTTAAGCTTGTGCTTAATTTTTCTTTGTTGTGGGCTGCTTTTTTTTTTTTTTTTTTAATTGAGCTGTGTTTTCTTCTATCAGCTTGGGGGGGTTTTTTTAGTCTAAAGACTGGGAACAAGGGCCAGACTTCAGGCTTTGATTCAGAGCGTGTTATTGCAAGTTAATGAATAGTACTTCAGTAGTATCCCAAAAGTTGGTTTGTACATGTTGTTTGGTGAAAAGACTGTTGGTCAGAAATACTACTGTGTCTCTTTAAATTCTGTAGCAAGGAATGTGGTTATCTTTTTAATTCCGTAAGTCTGCCCCTGCTTTGAGAAACTTGTCTGGCTCTGCTTCTTTTGAAGTAATTATTTCCCTTTTCCAGGATGGCATCGTAGTAGAACTTGATGCTTGAAGCGATGTGTGTGGGCAGCAATTTGTGTTTGTATCTTTGCTCTTAAAGAAAGCTCCTCAAGCTCTGTAGCTGGAGCTCTTCAGGTTGTGTAATAAGAATAGATTGTAAGTGTAGGTTGACCTAATGTTGAAGATCCACTATCAGTAAGTAATACTTTGGAAACTGCTAATTAAATTTATGTGGTAGGATGAGATGAAATTAATGCGGTGCTCCACTAACCACTGAGATTATTTTTAAAAAAAAAAGTACCTGGCTTGAATTCTGCATTAATGTGATTTTGTTGTTGTTTTTATTCTTAGTTTTTCTCCCCATTGAACCCTATAAGGGTGCACATTGATATTGGGGCAGATGGAAGAGCCACAGGAGAGGCAGATGTGGAATTTGTAACACATGAGGATGCAGTAGCTGCCATGTCCAAGGATAAAAATCACATGCGTGAGTGTCGTGTTCACTTAAAGCTTCTACTGGCCAGGCCTTAGCAGGGTATATAAGGGTAAACTGAATAGAAGGGCTTAAACTGCATTTAACTTAAGTTGGTGTGCGGTAAGTATACAAATCATAACAGTTTTTGCCATTTATCGCATTTCAGACTTGCTTTTTGTAGATTTTTAACAGTTAGTTGTAAGGTGGGGTTTGTCTTTTGCTTTGTAGCTATCCTGGTTTCTGAACCAAAATACAAAGTAGGGCTTTTTTGTTCCCTGCAGAGCATCGGTATATTGAACTGTTCCTGAATTCAACTGCTGGAGGTGGTTCTGGAATGGGAGGCTATGGCAGAGATGGAATGGGTAAGCATCGGTTCCAGACTTAGCGGACACTTTGCCAAGTCTAATGAGTTCTAAGCTTGTAACGATGAACTCTCTGCTTTTCAGATCAAGGTTACGGCTCTGTTGGTAGAATGGGAATGGGTAGCAATTACAGCGGCGGATACGGGACTCCTGATGGCTTGGGCGGATATAGTAAGTAAAAGTTCTGTTTTCAGTGTATTTCGTGAAGATGTTGCTAACATCCGTCTGCTGATGGATGATGGGGAAGGGTGGTGGTGGGCTTTGTGCACGGTGGAGTATTTGTGCTGGGAGAAAGGGAAGGAGGGCAGTTGTTTAAATTAAACTGTAAAGCACTTGGGGGTTTATGCATTTTGCTACTGCAAGTGCCTGTTTAAGAAAATAGCTGAAATATTGTTTTAGTGTAAGTCATCTTCAACCAACTGTTCTGTATTACCCATCACATTTTTTCTCTTTTCAAGGTATGTATGCGTGACCTTGTGTCAATTGTTTGCAGGTCGTGGCAGTGGAAATAGTGGAGGGTACTATGGGCAAGGCAGTATGGGTGGAGGAGGATGGCGTGGAATGTATTGAAGGATAGCCTTGCTTCTACAAAACATCCTGGAAGAAACACGCTCTGGTCTACTAGACTTTCTTACAAAATTTAATTTCTTTTGTATTTTAAGAACTTTATAATGACTGAAGGAATGTGTTTTCACAATATTATTTGGTAAGCAACAGATTGTGATGGGAAAATCTGTTTTCTGTAGGTTTTATTTGTTGCATACTCTGACTTTAAATAAATTTTTATATTCAAACCACTGATGTTGATACTTTTTATACTAGTTACTCCTAAGGATGTATTACATATTCAAGACTACAGTTGGTTAAAGATGTTGTACTATGGTTCAATAAAGGTGGTTGTACTGTGAGTCCTATAAACACTGATTCAGTTCTATGTAATCTTGGTGTAGTGAATGAGTTTGAAAAATTCACTTGTTTAAGGGGGAAAAGGTAGATGAATAGATTAGTTTATTTGGTAACAATATTTCCTAAACCCTTTTGATAAGTTGTATGTAATAATTTCAACACAGCGTTAAAGCTGCGGAGGCTAAAAGTCGTTGTTCCAGGTCTCTTCCTTGTACTGCTACAATCCACCATCACCCTCAAATTCACAGCTGCATCAAGTAGTAGCGCCCAAGTTGTGTGCTGCCACAAAACCAGGCAAACAACGTTTATTTCCATGCGTTGCTGTAGAACTCCCGATACTGCATTTCACGTGTGTAACTTGCAAAGCAAACTAAAACGCTAGCACAGCTTTTAGCTGACGTGTAGGTCAAATAAATAGTAGTTAATTTGAAACTATTGACATAGTTTTTTGTTGGTTTTTTTTTTCACAAACATTGCTTTCGGGAAGAGTAGGGGATTTGGAAAAATTACCAACTTTTTTTGTTTCATGAAATCACTGTATTTAAACATTCAGCTTTTTTTTTCTGCACAGAGCTGATTTGTCTGTATTTGTTCAAAACTTGACAAGTCTCATATGGATGAGCTCCTTAGAAGCAAAGTATCTAAAAAACTAAGCCCAGTACTTGTTAAGTAACACACAACCCAAACACATTGATAAAATTTTTGTGCATTTGTGACATGTAAGATATGTAAGAAACTATTGTTTGAAGACACTTGACATATCTGATGTGTAATGAAAAAAGGTATTTATTCTTCTGAGCCAGTGTGATCTCCCAAATTAACTGCTTTGTACTTCAGTGCCTCCCTTACAATGTCAAATGTGATCTTGGGTATTGAAAGTCTGTCACCTGTTCTGCTAGTACTGTGTTATATATGTAATAAATGTCTTCTTTTTGTGGGAGAGAGGCGAATGGAGTTTATTTCACTAGAGAGTCTGTTCTTGTGTCAAAGGGACTGGAAAGAATAGCTGAAAGGGTAACAACTGCCAAAGGAAGCTTTCCAAGGACTGGAATATTTTTGGATAGGAAGGGGAGGGACGAGGACCTGAAATGATAATCCTGGTGATTTTGCAGGGCTTAATTTTAACTTGGTGCTCTAAAAAGATAGTGGGTTCCTGGTCTGTTGTTGAAGAAGCTTTATAAAACTAAGATGACAAAGGGCAGGACGAGTTAATCTAGTTGCAAGAACAAAATATCTTGCAGTGAGGGAGAGGACATCCACATCTATCAGCATAGCAGAGATCTGCAAAATACTGTGAGCTCTGTACCATTTCCTCACTCTGCCTTCCTTTTATGAGAAGGAACACTTAACACGTGTTTAAGGCTTAAACATTGGGAGTTCTGCTTCGAGCTATTTTGTATAACCAAGCTATCTGCAAAAAGTACACACAACTTGACTCTTGAGGGATGAAATTCCACTGTACTGGACAGTGAATCCCTTCAGACTGTCCTGTCCCCTCCAGAGGTAACGCTTTACCCTGTAACAAGAGCAGCATTCCATGTGGAACCTGTCAAGTCACTTGAGCAGTGTTTAAATAGCAGAGGAATTGTTTCTGAGAATAAAACCTATGAAAAAAGAATGCGAGGAAGCTGATTTAGAATCACAGTCTGTCAAAAAAGAGGGTTTTATAGAAAGATAAAGGAGTCATGATAGTGTGGTCCAAAAAACTGCTACAAGCAGGGCAGGCGTGAACTTTGAGGGTAAGGGAAATAAAACCACACAGAACATAGAGCATTCACTATTTTGTTCAAGGCAGAAGTTTTACTTTCAGTGACATTTTCCCATGGAAATAGGGCAGCACAGAGGAGAGGAAGAGATTGCAGTTTAGTAGGTATTTAATTTATTGCATCTGTATGTTACAGAAATGCACTATATTATTTTAAATGATTGATTTTGTTTAGTTGCATAATTTTTGAAAAGTTACCTATTAAAGGAGTACAGGTTGGCATCATCTCTATCCCAAATCAAACCCTGCTGCCTCCCTAGCTGCCCCACACAAAGCCCCCCTGAAGACACCCTTGGAATACTTTCAGCAGGCCCATGAGCAGCCCCTGGTTTGTTACAGCATAAGCAGGGTAGCTCCCCACTCCCCAACACATGCAAAGACCTTCCAAGCAACTTCAACAAGTCATAATAAAATACTCAAAATATTCTGAATTACAAATTTAAATAAAGTGACATTATTCCCATAGTTAAGTTGCAGATCAATTATATTTATTTCTTCCAAAAGCTATTTACAGATTTACAAGTATTTGTTTTATATCTTACAAAAAGTTACGTTAGGTTGTTTTCAAAGTGTTTTTCTTTACAAAAGCTACATAAGCAACTGCATTGAGTTGTTAAAAAGAACAGCTGTATTAGATTTTAGAATATTAACTAAATGCCTATCCTCAGAAGACAACTCTAAGCTAAACAAAGTGCAAGAACAATTAAAAGACTTGTTTCAAAGCCTCACTGCTCCTGTTAGTAAGAATATTCCAAGCCCATGGCTGATAATTCTGCTGACCAGAGCATGGAGACTGCACAGCTGGACCCCATCGCATGAGCAGCTGAAGGGAAGAGGGCAGATTGGTTCTAGGGCAGTGACATGGAAGTGGGGACAATTTATCAAAGGATGTACTTGAATTTGCCTACGGGAAGAATAAAGATTTACATTCCAGCAGAAGTGATCACAGAATATCAGTGTGAAGAGTGGTCAGACCGAGACCTACTCAAAAGTGCTCTGGAAAAAAGTGATTAGGAACAAACTCTGAAAGTTTGAGAAAGATGATGACAAAATAATGAAGAACCTTCCCAGCCAAGAGAGGCAGCACAGAAAGGACGTGGTCCCCAGTATTTCATCCTAGCCTGTCTTGGTGGCAGACTCACACTGCTCTAGAAAGCTGTACAGTGACTGACAAAGCATGACTGACATGAAAATAATGCAAAGGTAATTGTTCAAAGTTACAGACAATATCGGGCAAAAATTTTGTGATGGGCATCTCTTTTAATGGAAACACAAATACATGAAATTAATAGCTAATTTAAAAAAATAATTTGTCAAAATGCACCTTCCTTCATCCACTGTTTGTTACCTGTCTGACAAAATCTCCCCTTACGCCTCTGGCTACAAAGAACAGAGCTGTCAGTGCAATATTCTTGGATGTATCAAATCTTGATAACTGAGGAGAAATAAACAAATACGGTATTTGGCAATAACTTACCAGAGTAATTGCATTACTTTTTTTAAACACAATTTAAAATGAGCTACCACACAGTTTTGCTTCACAACAGCGTATGGCAGGCACTTTCTGCAGCAGAATTAGGTGGGACTTGTGGCAGACTAGCCTGTAAAAGTAGGTAAGTGTATCATCTTTTTCAAGATCATCATAATGACTAAGATACTCATCAAATACATGTTAACACTGAGTCTCCTCTATCAACTGACCTGCTTCCTCCAAAACAGTTTCTGAGCCATCTGTTAGACTAGCACTGTCACCTGTATTTTTAACACCTGTGTTTTCTGTCTTTGGGTCCCATTTTCTGTGTGTTTCAATGGGAAGCAGACAAGTTAACTCCTCCACGGTACCTTGAAAATGCAACTCTAGTCTGCTCACCTGAAATTCTGTAAATAGTGCTGCACATTCTTTAGTTGTTGGTTTGTTTGGGTTTTTTCTTTTTTCTTTATACAGGATTAGCTAAATACCAAAAGGTAATAAATATATTGTAAGATAATCTTATGGCACATTAGAAGAGCACCTCTGTATAAGTATTGCATGGCAGGAATCACAGACCCGAACAGGCTTTGGTGAAGAAGGCAGAGGCAGTTCATTGTCAGAACAGGCATTACAGAAGATCTCACCACAGTTTCTACAATGATGCTAAATAATGGGGAGAAGAGGAGGGGGAAAAAAGGAAAAAAAAAATTACAATGAAAATATATTCAGTAATTGGATACCAATAAATAACATACACAGAGCAGTCTGAAATGTGATTCCTTCCACTTCTTTGGTCAGAGCATGGAATCAGTTTACTAAAGATAATTAATCTAAATCCCAACCTATGATGCAATCCTAGACAGACCATGGTCTAGGATAGGTAGACTATCTAGATTATCTATCTAGACAGATAGATAGTCTGTCTAGGATCATTTTTTTTTATATATATATATAAATATACACTTGCAGATTTTGTTCAATTCCTGGATTAAGAACACACTCTGCTATATAAAAATATAAGCAATGATACTCAAGAGAGTGGACGATTCTGTCAGGCAGCTAATTGAGATTTGACATAAAAAGGTAAAATAAAAATTCCTGCACACATTAATAAAGCATGGAAATTAACATCACATTTTATGTTAAAATTTCAATACACTCATAATTTCTTAGTCTTTTTTATAAAAAATGCCATGAAAAGATTTCCATGTGTCAAATCTTAACAGTGCCAGAGCTGAAAAGCACTGGAGGTAATGATTCCACAAAGTAGGTTGAATAATTTTAGGTATGATCCTTTGTGGCACTTCACCAAAAGGCAGCGTTTCTTTTGAAGTTAGGGCCCAGCTGCATGGTACATATCAAAGAATTAGAAAGACATCTCAAAAATAACTATGCATTCATCTGTGTTGACATTCCATGCTGCACCTCTAAGATAATTTATGTTTTTCTCATAATACACATAAACAAGTGAAGAAATGTCATTAAAGTTTTACCTTCCTTTTGGAAAGAGAAAATTCCTTTTCACATAACTTGCAATGTGTAGCCTCTTTGTCTTTCAACCAAACCTGGCCCTGGAAAAAAAAAAGTACCATAATTGTATGTATTATGTTGAAGTTAAACTTTGGGTTCCAGGGGACAAGACAAAAAAGACAGTACATTTACTGCCAAATTGCTTAATGCCCTGAGACCAGTATAATGTCACAAAGACACTCTAAATCCTCTCCAAAACACTGCAAAACCTTATGAGACAAGACAGAGCAGGAATAGGTGTGACATGCTCAAGGGAGTAAAGCTGATCAGTGGCTGAGCTGGGAAAAGCAGAAAGGTATCCAAGACTCAGAGCAGAAGCCTATTTCCCTGCCCAGCACATAGGATCAGTCCCCAAGATGCAGGGAAGCAAAAACAACAGGACAGCGTCAAGAGCTTTAACATTAACAAGAATTGTTAATTTCCTTGCAGCTAAATCAATTAATAAAAACAGGAATCTGCTCAACAAAATTGTTTCACACACCTTTACTTGGACCGAAATAATACACAAGGTAACATACCATGTGATCAAACATGTGCAGACACAATCCCTGCTCTCAAGGGCTCCCTGCCTAACTCTAAGGAAGTTCCAAACCTCTCAACGTTACAGATCGCATCTGATCAGCTTTGGTGCTACAAGTTTACTTAATTCCTAGGACTATCAAGTATTTATTAATCACTGAGAAGTAGTATATAATTTAAGCTCAGTTGGCTACATATTCTGTCCCAGAAACACCTGGTAAAATAAAGAAGGGCATACCATTGCAAGAAAAGTATCAAAATGCATGGCTGTGCATCAAACAAGAAAAATCAAAAGTGACTGTGTATGTTTTTTCCCTGACAAGGTTACAGGGAGTCTGTGGTTCTCTCCCACTGGAGGAAGTTATAGAGTCTCTTCTGAACAGTCGCTGTTGGAGAGAAGTCTTTTCATGCTTACGAAGTATCTGAAAGGGAACAGTCAAAAAAAAAAAAAGTTTCTCTTTCCTCCAAATACTACTAACCTGCAATGCTTTGTTCGCTTCTTTTATATCTTCTATTTTCAGTTTTGATCTAAAAAAGAAGATAATGCTATTTCAAACTTCATGTTGTCAGTTACGGTCTAACAACTTTAAAAGTTGTTGGCATTTTAAAAATTATAAGCAAAGTACTCTGAATTTTTAGTTAGTATTTTAGATTACAGCAGCATCCAGGAGATGCAATCAATATCACACCCTGCTGTACTAAGCACTATACAAAGACAAAGTTTTCTCCAAAGAGCTCAGAATCCTCTGCATGGCTGTAAATTTGCTTGGGGTTATGTGGATAAGAGAAATTTGTACCAGCATAGCTCTGTGCAAATACCTAAAGCTAGCACACAGTGCTGGTACAAAACCAGAATTTAAATTCTGGACTTGCACAAGACCATATTATGTCATTATGGCAAAACCAGTCTCCCCACAGCCATCCAGTGCCAACCCACTCAGAACTGAGTCACAGTATACATACTAAGTCATTCCACAGGGCATAAAAGTCCACACTAGTTATGGCAAAACTACTTAGAATCTGACAGAGATCATTAAATGAAACTTTAACAACACGTACAGCAAGAGCTGTGCTCAGAGCTTGTTGCTTACTGTAGCCTGAAGGGGTTTTGATAAGGTAATCCCTTATATCCTCTACAGACTCAGCAACAGCGGCCTGCGATTGTCATACAGAGAATCCTCATCTCTTCCAAGAAAGGAATCCATGAGCATGCATCTTCACAAAAAGATAAGCACTGTCCTGCTGCAGCCAGAGCTGTTATCTTCTACTTGGGTTCTTCTTTGGGAATGCCACAACGTGTAAACTAGCCAACCGTTTTCAACGCAAAACAACTCCTAATGCCCCCAGGTGCTTTTAAACTAAGATTTTCTGTTCAGAGCACTACAATTACCCATGAGTTCACAGCCAGCCTACCAGCCAAAAATGAAAATAAACAGACCTGACCTCACTAGACATACTTCTTTTTGATAACTGGCCAGGTAATATGTCATATACAGACTAATTCACATGACCATCATCCTATTATTTTTCTTAATTCGAGTTTATATAACACAAATAATCATCATAATGAATAACAAAATTACTCGCTCAGCTTGGATGCCAGTTCTTGGAGAGCAGCCTCTTGGTCTTGACATATCCTTTTCAGTTGTTTGTTCTTTTCCTGAAGTTTAAGGAACTCCTTAAAACAAAACAAAAAAAAACAAAAAAAACCCCAATTATTCTTAAAATTGTATTTCCTTGCAGCCTAGAAAACTGCTGCTACCCAGAAGTGATCTTAGTGAGAAAGCCAAGTGAAGGAATGATCCATCACACTCTATTAAAATTCTCAAACCCAACTCAAACAGCAACAACGCAGGATTAAACTCTGTTAAGACTCCAAGACATGAAGCATTTTGCTTCTGCAGTCTTCCTGGGAAGAAAATAAAAACGACTGATTGCAGAGATCAACACCACCATACAGCCATCTACACCAAGTCAGAGAGAGGCTGAAGCGCTTTCTGGCGTACGACGACAGGACAGTGTTCAGTACCACTGAGAAAAGAAAATAAGGATTTCATTTTTCCTTATTCAAAGCACCGAGTTCTGATCTGAGGACTAAATGCAGAGTAAAAAACTCCTATTTTTTTCTTAATCTATTTGTGAGAATACATTAATCTAATCTTTATCCACTTGCAGAAATCCTTAAAAATATCATGTCTAAGTCCATAACTAACTTTGCAATCAATTACTAGTCAAGTTTTACTGCAGAATTTACTTTTTTGAGATTAATTATTTCTTGGGTCTCTATTCTCAGATGAGATACGGTTTCTTTTTCCTTTTGAAGATCATCCTCTAAGGTTTGCCGCCACTCTTTTTCTATCTTCAAATCTGTTTCCAGCTGAAGCCTAGAATATGCAAAACAAACAAAAATCACTGTGCACAAGAGTATCATTGTTAAAAAAAACAAAAATTAATTTATTTCTGGGTGCAATATACTATTATGACAACAAACCAATCATCGACTTACATTATTTCTGTTTTAGAAAATGTGTATCAATATCATAATATTTTAGACATCAGTGTAATAAATAAAACACAGCCACTTAGAAAATGCTTTTTAAAAGAAGTGTACTTAAAGGACCGAGAATATGGCATAAGTTTGAAGAGCTGACCTTTGTAATAAATGAGCAAGAGAAGATAAACCACAAAATTTTGAAGTATTTTTAAAACATGCATAAGGCAAAGCCCCCTTAACCTTCCATAGCTTCTTTCTAAAATAAAACCAACCCCCCAACCACATTGCCATTGGTGATGCAGACAATGATTGCGTAGATCTCTGGTGCTCCCAGAAGTTATTTAATATTATACCCTCAGATGTGAATCTTCTATTTTAGACCAAGGCTTATGGCATTTTGAACAGAATTGAAAATAAAGGAGGAAGGACTTTAATTTACTATTTTTATTGAGCTTGCTACATAGCTGAGGTTCAACATAAAGAGGGATCTAAATTCTATTAGTTTAATTGGAGTCCAGTTGAAGGAATAAGGGCTACTCTGATGGAAGATCCACTCTAGCTGGAATTTCACTATCAGTTTCATGGAAGAGTTGGTATTTACAATGTTACGGAGAAACCAAAGGATGGAAGCACACTGCTCAACCTTCTAGATATAAACTGTGCCAACACAATGAAAGTGGAAAAAATCTGAGTATAGTCATGCAAGGTTTTTTGATGGAAAGCCTGTATCCATATTAATTTTCCTGTTTTAAAACCAAACCATTTTTAAAGTAAAGACTTACATTTTGGGACACTACCTCAGCATCTGGCTGGAAAAGATCAGAAGTGAACATGACCTTGAGGTTTCAGAATTGCAGAATTCTAAGGCTGAGGTCTGAACTGTTCTTTTGCCAAAATCTGCAAAGATGACTGTGGTAGTAAAGTAAATATTTGTCATGACAGTTAAACAAGTTTATTAACATTCAGAGTTGTAAGAGAGGCAGGGTGGGCTAATAATTGGATTGGAAATCACTAATTTTTAAGCCTCAATCCTTGTTGTGCCAAAGATTACACTGTCTTAAATTTATTTACTTGTTATCTTTCCAAATATGGAAAATACCTGCCCTTACAGGGAGCTTTTTACAGTACATATTTATTTAAATCAGTACTGAAGGATTTGATAGGAGAAACAGTAGAGGGTTGGCTTTTATATTACTTTTTAATATTTATTATTCCTGTGGATTTTTATTTTTCATTTCCTGCACAGCGTTAAGTTAAACCACTTCCACCTTATCAATCCAGATCAAGCGTGATCAATTAAACTATTCATATGTCATTTCTGTTTAAGTTCATACTACTACATACTTGTAGGTTTTGTTAAAAGTGTGTATTACTACTACTACTACGCTACATATTTTCCCCCACTCATGGTAATTCCCTCATGAATTAAGCTGGCACTTCTAGATAAATAAATAATGCAGTTCTTCCCCCTCCTTTCAAGCTGCACACCATTTGAGAGGCACCCAAAGGTAGCTTTCTTGGAATAGCATGTTTTCTTCCACCTGGCCAGTACCTAACATGAAGATCTTCAGTAAATTAGTAAAACAGTAGTTTTCTGTTCAAAACCATTTATCAACAACCAGTTTGTATTAAGACACAGGACATACTGCAATGTAGAATGTTTACCACTGCATATTTTTCCAAATAGGAAAGACATACTTACAGCTGTTTCTCCTTCTGGGAGAATTCTTTCTGCAGACTTTCAGATTTATTCACATATTCCTGTTTAAGTTTCTCATCCTCAGCCTCAGCCTCCATTTGGGCCTTCTCTGCTTGCTGCAATCTGGTGTAATTCAAATCAACTTTGGGTAAAACTGAAGCTAGAACTAGGGTGTAGAGGGTGAAGACGACAAATAAAAGAAAAATGGGGAAATAGAAACATTTCTAAATAAAAACAAAGTTTGGGGGAAACTCACAAAACTCAAACAAGAAATCCATACAATGCCTAGAGAACTAGCTCCTGTTTTTTCATACAGTAAGAGAGTAATCACTGTAAGCAATCACTGTTTTATTTTATGCTCATGAATAACAGATGCCAAAGCATGATGATACACATTTTAGAACTGAAGCATATACCTCAATGCACTTTTTTTTCCCCCTTTAGTTCATGTGTTATATTTGTAAGCTTTTTTCCCCCTTCCCCAAATAAATCCTATAAAAGTACTTGGCTTGTACTAATAACCCATTAAGAAAAGGCAGAGCATGTGTTGTGCAAAAGCAGCTCGAAAGAATTCAGGCTTAAAGCTGAATACAGGGCACTGCAATCAGACAGCAGAAGAACTTAACTAGCCTAATACAACAAGACATACCCTGGCAGGTCCCCCTACATGTATAGAACTACCTCAACTACATCATATTATTGACTTAAATAATCTGTATTAAAAATAATGCATTCTTACACTGATTAAAATAGCTCCATACTATAGACAAAATAAATAAAACCAATTAATCAAGAAATGAGGGACTGGTATTTTATTTAATCTTTCCTTTCTGAAATCTAGGGGTTTGTTTCTGCTTCAGCTAGCAGTTCCCCTTGGAATCCAGTAGTCCATTAGTTCACTCTTCACCTTTTCAACAAAAGGTGGATGTAATGTAACAAAGGTAAAGTTACTAAAATGGAAGTTGTGCTATATCCTGGCTACATCCGTCTTGATGAAAAGGCAGGAGAGTAAAAGAGCCTGTAAAATACCACCGAACATCCCCACCTGCTGCACCATTTTTAACAAAACTGTTTCAAGGGCCCCTCAGGTAAGTGGTGAGAGAAATCTGGGATACTCTCTGTGCTTGTTCACATTTTCCAGCAGCTAGCTGAATGCAGAGTAACTCACAACTCCCAATGTCAGCTGAAAAGAAATTAAGTCAGCAATATATCTACATTTGTGCTTCTACTGATGAAGTTGCACCAGCAGGAGTTTCCAAAAGCTGCCAGTAAACATTGAAAAAAGACTGGAATTAAACTACCTTATAAAGTGTGTACTATCTCATTCAACCATACCAGTTGTTTTAAGAATGTTCCCAGCTCTATTTGCAATGGTGGTGCACAGAGGGCCAGAACATGTATGGAAAGGAGAATACTGGGAAAAAGCACGGTCAATTCACTGGGCAGAAGAAGCTGAATGAAGCTACACAAGACAATAACACCAAAAGCAAGTTAAACCCCTCCCTAAATCACAAATTAAACTGCAGTGTAGTTTCCACAACCAACATAGAAAGGCAGCCTGCTACCCAAGAAACATGCTAGGCAACCTAAGCTACAGCACCATCCTCAAGACTAGCACCAGGGCTAACTGCACCACTGTAATTCAGACAAATGCAGAGCTGGACTGAGACCACAGCAAGATTTGTGATTCACGTGATACTGAGGAAGATACTTGTTTGCTAAGATGACCGTGAGATAGTTAACACTCCCATTTCTGCTATGGTCTACCTGTTGTTTTCTTCAGTGTTTCTGGTTTGGGTTTTCTTTGAGGATGGAAGATTTATTTTTATATTTTAGTAGCCAGCCCATGTTAAAGGCTCTTTCTGATTCCAAACCAAGGAATAAGGTAATACAGAATCATTGAGTAGAAACCCCTTCTGTATTATTGTGTCCGCCCCCCACTTTTGCAAACACATCCCCTTCTGCTGAAAGACTCTAGGATTCTTTTCCCAGTCAATTTCCCCACCACACTTCAGAGCAAACAGTAGGAAGCGTATCAAGGGTAGTCAGTAGCTAAAACTCTCTTATTTCTGCAGTGTAATCAAGCAGAAACTCAAAGCAGAAATGTAAGTTGTAAAGACTGCCTAATGGTGGGTGGAGAGAGGGAAAAGGTGTCTGGCAAAACCATAGGTTATGATTATAGCGTAGACAAAGCCACAGACAGGCAAGATCCTTAGCTGACAAACAAGTTACACAAGTTCAGGATCTGGGCCCTGAATGTAAATCCTACTTATTACTACAACTTCCACTTTAGCTATCATGGGGCAGGAGTCACAGCTACAGAATTTGCTAGAGCCCTGCCTCTCTGGAGCCTCATCCAAGACCAGGCTCCAAACACATTTCAACTACGTGAAAACAGTTCACCCCATGTCACATCAGCAAAATGGAATTGTGCTTTAGCTGTTTTATCCCCAAACTCTGCAATTCTTCCACTGCACATACTGAACATACATGCTGACAGCATCCTCTTTCTTTAAATATATGGTTCTGATATAGCACTCAACCCCCCTTTCTCCAACCTCCTGTCACGCTGTTTAAGAAAGCAGTGCTAGTTATGACCAAAAAATGCAACAGAGAGCATACTTTTGGGGTAAATACAGCCTAAAAGTGAAAGAAGTAAGCAGGGGAGAAGGGAAGTATTAGTCAGAAGAGCTGCTTTCTAAACCTATGAGTACCATAAAGAATAGGAAAAATCACTAGATTAGAAACAAATGTCATAAAAATGTACAGCCAAAGTAAAGTGTGATAGCTGACCTTTTAAAATAAACTTCGTTTCACAATTAAGAAGTGATTAAATAGCATTAGAAAACTAGCTTATATTTGCTTAATAATAGTGCAATAATTTACTTCCTTTTTTTTTTTTTTTTAAGAGGGGTAAAGTGAGATCGGAGATGATGTTCTTTCAGAAAACAAAACAGAACCCAGCTACGATCAGTTACAGTGCAGGATTTCTAATACCACTTTATATTCAAATTGTAATTTTAAAATTCTTAAGGTGTATTTTATCAGGAATTATTTAAACACAGCAGATCTGGAGGAGCTTTCAGAATGATATATCTTTGACAAGTTTATACTGGTGCTGAGCTTCATTGCTAACACATTTGATGAATGACATTGCAATAGTCCTAGTTTGAGTTAACAGATCTTTGTCACTTCATGAATGCAGTGGACAAAAATCAAAGACAGATGGAGGCAGCAAAATAGTAAAAACAAAAATTGGGATAAAGGATAAAAAGAAAAAGAAAAAAGAGGAAAAAAGGATGTCAATAAAGGAATATTCATGTCACTATTTTTTTTAATACATAACCATGTTTTTCATAATCAGATTTAAATGGAAAAAAAAAAAAAGACATGTCAAACATCAACATGACAGGGCTTATGGACATGTTTTATTTTACAATTAAAAAGATCAATGTTGCATATAGGCCACTAAATTAAAACATGTGAATCACATTTTAATACAATGTAATACATGCAGTCTAATCATTACGTAAAAATGTGCTGGAATTTGAGTCTTTCACTTTTCAACCTCTCAACGTACAAACTCAGTATATCATTGAAAATAGTGGTACTTCCAAAGCAACGGACAACAATTTTAAGAGCTTCAGCAAATACAGCAGTGATCCATGAAGGCATTAAATGTTTATATTAAGCACATGCTTAAGTATAAGCAAGATTAATGCTTTGGTTTCTATTGCATTTCATTCAGGTGGGAAAAAAAAAAGAGGCAAAAATGAATCAGAATTTTGAAACATCTGAAAGAACAACTTTTGATATCAGTACAAAACCTAGGACCAAAATAAAGATGGTGGAGGAAGAAAAATGAAAGATTAAGTTTGTATCTAAAATAAGTGTATTTGTTAAAAAAAAAAAAAAAAAAATCAAACGTTGAAGTACTAGTTAAGGTTTCAGCATGGTTTTTCTAGTTGGAAGTTACATTTCAGTGGCAACTGTGAAGGAATGCAGTAAAATGTAAGGGGATGGAGAAACGAATGAAGAAAAACAAAGATGGGTCTGTACCTTTGTTCTAGTTGTTTCATAGCTGCATTAATTTGATTGGTCTTATCCTCTAACCGACCAATTATTTCATTCTTCTCTTTCATAGCATCTTCAGAAACCTGTTACAAAAAAGGTTAGAATTGAAGGTATATATTACACTCTTACCTCATCAGGTTTTTTTCTTCAATATCTGAAGGGAAAAATGTTAAAATGGCTTCAGGTTTTGATTCTTTTTAAATATTCACATCTAAAAAATGTAGTTGACAGTACTTAAATTTTTATGCCTAGCAAATCTGTAGTTTTGTACTTTGCCAGTGTAGATGCTATTTAATAAGTATATATTTTTCATTTTGGTTTCCTTTCTTAGTTAATCATTTTGCAAGTCAACTTAAATTCGCTGATCATCTTTTTAAGTAGCTCATCAGAACCTCACCAATAAAGAGCTAAGATGCTTAGTCCCAGAAATGCCTAAGGTTCTCCAACTCTTATAAACCTGCCATACACACCTAAAAATCTTTTAGGAATTTTACTAACATATTTCACAATTCTGATTGTTTGCAGAGCTGTTACAACCACAGCTTGCTATACAGACCAATACTATCAACTGGTCCCTAGCAGAGGTTAGGCATGATTAAACTGTTTTACTCTGCCCACAAAGTGGGTCTGAATGTTACTAAGTGAAATCAGTGTTACTCACAGTCCTCAGAAGTACAGTTTTAAAAGAAAAAATCCTACAGATCCTAACATACTGAAGAACATTATTTTCTTATTTTTCCTTCCAGCTCTACTTATATTTCTCTTCCTCTGGTCCACTTTCCTCACAGTTGCAGGTGGAAAAGTAGAACCCTTTGGCCATCATCTCAATTATCTCTTTGCAGCATCATAATTTTTCACTTCATTCCAGCACAGATTTGACTGGTTTCTTGTGCTGTTTTTGATAATTTCTTCCATAAATCAAATCTATGTTCTGCTTAAATAATTTGCTGCTAAATTTCCCTGATGTTTGGTCATTTGTTGGGTCTCTCAGATCCATATTCTCCCAAAGAAACACTGCAATGTTACAGATATTCTTAATTTGTTAACACATTAAAAAAAAACCAAAACAAAACAAAAAAACCAACCCTATAATTAGCTTTTTCCATTTAATACAATTTTGTTTTCCAAATGCTTTTCCTTACTTTGGAAGTTCAGATCTCCTCTAACTCCTCACTAGGTGCCAACGTTCTCTTGGGTTTTTTTGGGTTTTTTTAAAACATGGGCCAAAAGTGTCATTTTCACTAGATAACACTATCGCTCTCTCTGTTCCACATAGCATGTTATTAGACCATGATCTTATTCTTGTGCTCTTTTCTTCTATAAACACACTAACATTAAGTGACTGTCTTAAGAACTGCTTTGTGTGAAATCATGATTGCACCAGTAATGTTCCAAAACAACAAACTGATCTAAGAAGCAGAGAGAAATTAAGGAAACAGTAGTATTTAACTAAAGAAAATGGTAATGCACCTTTCTCACTCCAATCAAAGTCATTTTATCAGTTTAACAGCAGACTGTTCCTTTACCTGCAGCTTTTGGTACATTTCCATGTTAATTGCTTTAACCTCATCAAGCTGCTGTCGAAGGCCTATGAGGGTATCCTGCTTCTCATGAATGTCCTTCTCCAGCAACTTCATGGCAAGTTCTATCTCATGCTTCATACTAACTTGAACCACTAGCTCATTCTCCATATCCTACAAAACACAAACACAATGCAACACACAATCTCTAAATAACTATGCAACATTTTATCACTATGTTGAAAAAGACAAAAGCTACCTCTGAAAGAGCTGCAGCATCACCTGTTTCACCACTTCAGAACTTCTACTCCCTTTAACTTTGCAAATTATCCACTACATTAAACATTACACCCTCATGTACTTAGTGATCAATGACTTTTTTTTTTTTTAAACTTTGGGAGAAGACAGCTCACATCATAAGAAACTTCCCTGCCAACGTTGCATAGAGTTGCCTAAGTATTAATTACAAAAGTTGAACTAAAGGATTTCCATTTTCACAAAAAAGATTTAGCATACCCACAGAGTATTGTTAACAACTTACCTAAAAATTTCTCAAAGAAAATGCATTTTCTTCACCATGCTTTAGCAACATTGTTACAGAAATATTGATGTATCGATATATCACCCCAAGGTTCCAGTATAGGTTGGGAAATGGTCTACTAGAGAGCAGCGTAGGGGAAAGGGATCTGGGAGTCCTGGTGGACAGCAGGATGACCACGAGCCAACACTGTGCCCTTGCAGCCAGGAAGGCCAATGGCATCCTGGGGTGTATTAGAAGGGGTGTGGTTATGAGTTCTTATGTGTGGTTATTATGTTCTTATGAGGAAAGGCTGAGGGAGCTGGTTCTCTTTAGCTTGGAGGAGACTGAGGGGAGACCTCATTAATGTTTATAAATATGTTAAGGACGAATGTCAGGAAGATGGAGCCAGGCTCTTCTCAGTGATGTCCAATGATAGGACAAGGGGCAACGGGTGCAAGCTGGAACACAGGAGGTTCCGCTTAAATTTCAGAAGGAACTTCTTTACAGTGAGGGTGCCAGAGCACTGGGACAGGCTGCCCAGGGAGGTTGTGGAGTCTCCTTCTCTGGAGACATTCAAAACCCACCTGGATGCCTTTCTATGTGATCTCATCTAGGTGTTCCTGCTCTGGCAGGGGGATTGGACTAGATGATCTTTTGAGGTCCCTTCCAATCCCTGACATTCTGTGATTCTGTGTGATTCTGTTAACTGCCTTATTACAGGCAGTTAGAGAAAAGGCAATTAAAGTTGATTAAAGGCAGCACCTAAGCTCAGCAAAAGCAAAACTAGAAATGTATATATATATACTGACACTTCTCAAGCATAATCTTTTCTAGAAGTGCTGTGTAATCCTGGAAAAGAACACTTACTTGTCGAAGTTGCGATTCTTCTCGAAGCTGCCTACGTGCCTCATTGTACATTTCATCTAAACCCTGCCTGGAATGTTTGTATGTCTGAAGTTCTGCTTCAACATCCACCTTAGTTGCCTACAAAGATATAGAGAATCTATCTTTGTTTATCACAAGTTTAGCAATTGATAGTATAAATTTAACACTTGTGGGGAAAAAAAAAAAAAGCTTAAAAATACTTTCCCCAAGCACAGGACAAACAGGGCAAGAGGTGTTTCTGCTATGTGGGTATCATTTTTATAATGAGAATTTAGTACATCTAGCAAAATAAACAACTGTACTGCAGTACAGTCCTCTTTCAGTAAGTCACTACACATCTCTTTCAGCACTGAGCAATCCAAACACCTGCTTAACCTGTGCTTTTACCAATTATCTGTAAGACACATACCTGAAATTACCTAAGAAGCTACAAATCACAGATTAAAACAGAAGTTTAGCAACCGTATACAATTACCCCAAATGACATTTCATCTAATGAGACAGGTCTGAATAGACAGTTTGCCAATTAAAACATGCACTGGTTTGACAAGATTTTCAGATAATACTGCCTTAAATGCTATTAGATATAGCGTACAGTTTGAAGAAAAAGGGAAGAAAGGAAAAAAAAATCAATGCAAGGAAAAAATGATACAAAATTTGCATCTGGTTATGAACCTATAATATAGTGACCTATAATTTTGATGTATTTATGTCATTTAAGAGTTGTTTCAGATTTGTCACAGCTACTGATTACTTTAAGTTGCAATGTAACAACATTTGAATGACAATGAACCGCACGATGTTACTATGCGAAATACGGTAAAGCTAACATACCTCTAGATGATGCTGTGTTTTCATTAAAATAAGAGTATTTTCACTCCTTAATTGATGGTTTTCTTCCTGAAGTTTAATGATATTGTTTTTGGCTATTGCTAACTGGAAAAAAAACAAAAACAAACCAAAAAAGGAAAAGTAGTGTGACCACTTTTGTGAGTGGAAATAAAGAACAAACCACCCAGTGAATGCAAGACCAAGACATCATCTGCCCTATTCTCACAGTCTACCAAACAGAGGTTTAATTGTTTTTAAAGAAAACATAAAGCTCCTGGTTTTAGTAATGAGTCACTTTCATTACACAACAGCATGCATATTCAAGATACTTCATTATTTCATGTCTAGTAAAAGACTTGCTTTCTTTTCATTGCTTCATCATGACCCTCAATTCCCTTTCCTCATCCTTATTTTCTTCTTCTGATTTGGATTCAAATATATCCAGTTTTGTTCTTTTTTGGACACCTTAATATATCATATGGAACAATTTACATAAGAAAACTTCTCCCATATTAAAAGAAAACATATTTACAAAAGAGAAAACATCATAACTGAGCCCTGTACTATATGCCTTAATGTCACAATCATAAGCCAGCTGATCAAAATAGGTGGACAGATGGGCTGAAGGCTTGTAAAGGAACCAGAATACTCTGAGAAGTAAAACTCACAAAAAATCTTTTTCCTCTCTCTGGATACATTAACAGCCAGAGTAAGTTAGCTATCCCTTCAACAGCTGAATTTAGACATTTCAACTTTCCATTTCATTAACTATTTCTCAAGTAGCTCAGATTAAAAAAAATTGTGTTCTCTCTTATAAAGCTAAATATATTAGAATCTAGTGAAGTATCAAAGATAACTGAAAATACAGGATATAAATATAAAACCAGACCTAGACATCTCTAAAAACTGTATATAAGCATACCGTAAAAAAGCAAGAAACAATTCTTTGTCTAAAGCTGAGAACAGTAACAAAAACTGCTTGGTGAACTACTTTCTGTCTCTTTGTAGTAACTGGTGTCATCCATTATGGACTAGTCAACTGCACAAAATCAGACTGACAGCTGGCATTAAGACAGGCTTCTCTTCTGGTTTTGTCCAAAGTGGGAAATGGTGATGCTCTACAGAATTCATTTTCTGATGCTGTGGGCTACCTAGGCAAGCTGACTTCAAATTCCTGCAGCTACTGCACCTTTTCTTCAAGCCAAAATAAAGGTATCTGAACATATTATACAGAACTTATATAGATTAAAATAATGTACGTATTCAGAAAAGTAATGTTTGAAAGTAATTAATATCTATTATACATTAGTAAAAAAAAAAAAATACCTCTTCAATCAGCTTAGTGTTTGATTTCTCCAGTGAATCAACTCTTGCATGTAGACTGCTAACTGTGCTACTGAAAGAGAAAATGAAAAAACATTATTCAAAATTACATTTTTGATGTAATTCAACCAAGCTCAAAAGCTTTACTGCAAGGTACAATGATTAATGGTTAAGTACAAAAAGATCTGATCCCATTATTTGAAGTTTTCCTAAATATAGGAAAATTAGTCTCTTTTGTTGAACATTTATATACTTCTTTCCAACTCCCAATGTCATCCGTCACTCAAACCCCTGGCTGGCTGCGACTTTACACATATTCTCCCTTTCCTTTATACTCACAACTATATTGTATCCAAACATTTAATGAGTTTCCTTAAAAGACAGTTTATAATCTTTTTGGGTTTTTTTCCCCTCCCATATAACAACTTCTCCTGGTTCTCTTCCTCCAAAATCAATTTATTTTATAAAATTATTTGCCTCTCCACATTTTTTGAGATTTATCCTCAGACTACCTCCTTCTTGATGCTTCTTGACTTCATTTATAAATCTCATCAACAGAATTTTATCCCTTTTATTGCCCTCTGTTTTTTCATTGTAAACAGACTACATCCAGACCTTCTCCATTACCTGATTTGCCTACTTCTGCTGTAAGCACATTTTTTTAGGCTGCAGTTCACACATAGAAAAAAACCCCAAAAAACAAAAACCAACTCTATTCTGTAACACCATTTACTTTCCCATGTGTTTCTACTGTGGTATCCTCAAAAGTTACCAGTTCATTAAGAATGGCAAGGTAGATATTAATGCATTTGAGGATGTGTGCAAACTAACAGCTGACCTGAAATAAAATAGAAGAGTTGATGAACCACTGGTTTGCAAGTAAGCCTATGCACAAACCAGCGTACAAGAATATACTCAATACACAGAGGCTCACCTGAACGATGACAGCTATCATCACACAAACACCGCTATTCTTAATTGTGATAGTTCCTTTCTCCTCAACTTACTTTCATTTTGCTCATATCTCACGCACTCAGTTATTCTGTCCTGTCAAAGGTTTCTGCTCAGTGACTGACACAATTTCAAATCAGAATATCCTTACCCCAACAGTAGCCATACAGTAACTAATGATCAAGATTACCAGCATTAAAAATTTAAAAATAAGATTACATCTCAAAAAGGAATCAAGAAAATCAGCTATACTACAGATTCTACAGAATTTCTTTGTGGGTTTGGTGGGTTCATTTTTTTTTCTTTTTTACCTCCTCGCACTGTTTACTCCTCAGAGAATTACAAGCACCGTTCCTCTATTTGTACAGTAACACATGCAGCGGTGGACTAGGTTTGCTCCATTCAGCAAAGTAAGGGAGAAAGGCTCCTTTCCTGAAAACTATTTCTAGAGGAACCACAACCTACAATGTACAAGTATTTTCCAGCAAGCAATGAACCTATTCAGTTTTGGTCACAGGCACTGAAACTACAAACTAAAATATTATGAAAGGCAAAGGAACAAAAATACATGCATTCACCTAGAACACTCAATAATATTTTTTTGAAAATTGTTAAATAGAATGCAGTTAAAATCCAGATTAAGCTTTTCATTCCTGTGAAGTTATGAATCGTGAGGACCTTCACTGGTGTTGGCCTGCTGTTTTTCACTTCTTTGAAGAACAAAGGTTCTGACTGTGAAAAACAAAAGCATGAACACTAAGACTCCCTAAGCCTCTCCAGAAGAGTGTATCCTTTCCAACTTCACTACATCCTCAGTCTTAACATGAAAAACTTGCACCCCTTTCTCTCTCATGTTCTCTCTCACAAAGCTATGGTACAAAATAAATTAGAGGTGTTTTACCTGTAAGCCTGGACTGAAATGCATACTTCAAAGTAATACTTACTTCAGCTGTCTGTTTAGTTCTTCAACATAATTCTTTTGGTCCAAAATTGCAGCAATCTGTACATTTCTAAAGCAAGCACATATTAAAATTAGCTTTAACAGAATGATGTAGTGAACTATGTACTGAAAATATACACATATCTATCCATCACATGCAAATGCCCATCTTAATTGTGCCCTTTAAAAAGAAAGGAAGCAATTTCATTTCATAATCATTAAATCAATAACCTACATGTTGTGACATCAGTGAGAGACAAAAAATCCCAGTACCCAAACAATTTCTCTTCAGGAAACTTAAAAACATCATATACAGTCTCAAAAGCAAGAGCATGTTTATTCACTCTGCCATAACTCTGGTTCTTTGAAACTGACTAACTCCAAGCTGAGGGCTTAAAGGGTAGCAGGTTCCTTTTCATTGCCATCTTGTATCCTCCAATACTATCCATCAGGTAAAGGAAGCAGGTGATGTTGCTGAGGTTCACTTCAGAGTGCAAATATTCTCCCAGCTAACTAGTAATACAGAACAATGTAGCATGCCATTTTTCTCAAGGCAGTGAGATCAGAAGACTTCCTCTTTAGGGAAATCTGACTTATTTCTACAAAGAACAGGGCACCAACCAAAAAAATCATTTGTTAACATGCAAAATCTGAAGCATTTGGTGAGGACATACCTTTCCTTACCCCCAATGTCATCATCACTCTTTAAATACATAGAGAAATCAATCACTCCAACCTAGGGGAAAGCAAATATACGTAGTTTCATATCATGCAACTAACTGCTGCTGATATTCCTGGTCCTGTATTTATATAATTACTAAAGCCTCAGTTACATCATCTTTTTTAAGATTCGTCCAGTTTCAGCCAGAAGCTCAAAAAAATAAATCATAACATTTTAAACAAGATTTTTTTTTTAAGTGTAGTCTCACATATTTATTAAGAATTATGTTAACTTGTAACAAAATTAACAATGTGCCATGTACCAAATTCCAAAGAAAATACTACTTCCTACTTCTGACTGAGCTTAGCCAAGAATTTACAGGAAGACTTTCATTTGGGGAATTATCAGATACTGCTCAACCCTATCACTGATCGAGCAGACTTGTGATAATTTATCTGTAGTGTTTCACGTTATTTCCTATCACAGCACATCGCCAAACAGATGTTTCACCCATGCTTAGCTCTTTTCAACATTCCTTGCCAAATAATGCTACCTCTCCATGCCTGCTGATTCCTAGGTGTGCCACCTCAACTGCATTCATTTTTTAACCCTTCTAAATCTGCACCTAATTAATTTATTTTCTATTCAATTGTAATTTAATCATGTATACTATAAATAACATTACCATGAGTTCTGCTTCCAACTTTATTAATGAGCCTCTAACAAAAATATTTAACCATGTTTGCTTTACTAAAAGCCTTCCTTTTTGGTCCCTAGCAGGCTCTTCACAAAAGTATTTCAATTTCTCTTTGCCATAGAAATTGCTTCTTCACCAAATATATGCTGAAATACAGTTGTTTGTTTCTATTAGAATCACTTAGGTTGGAAAAGACCTTTAAGATCATCAAATCCAATGGTAAAACAAACACTGCCAACTTAAACTATTATGATTTTTTCCACAAATAAGCTGGACAAAAAATAATCAGGGCTCGACACAGCCTACATTTATTTATAAACACTTGTGCATCTGCCTTTAAAAAGAGTCCGTCAAGATTTTCTTGGAACAGCAGCTTTTAGCCAATGAAGAGTTGTTTGTGTGTGTGTGTGTGTGTGTGTGTGTGTGTGTGTTAGCAGCTTAAGAGTATATAAGTGATAGTGTAACCAATAATAAATGTCTCCAGTTGGATTCACATTGAATTGTGTGGAGTCCGTGATTCGTCGCTCTCGCAGAAAAGATCAGAGTTCAAAGTCAAAGCAGTTTGCAAAGAAGAAAGAATTCCAAGTCTTGTTTTGCAGACTGAAAGCATTCTCCCTCTTATAAGGTCTTTCATTACACTATGAGAAGCAAGTTTTTGCTTCATGTCCTTGACACATTCCTGTCATGTTCCAGAACAACAATAAAGGAACTGAACGGGATAAACTGATCATGGAACTGTACCTCTCCCGCAAAGCAAAGGGACAAGTTACGCAATTAAAATGGAAAGAACTCTGCATTGCTACTATTGCATCCATTTAATGACAAAGCATAAAACTTTACCCTTGCATTCCGACAATTTTCACTATCTAAAGGTCTGATCCAGCTGAACTGAGGTTAATGCAACAGCCCCACTGATCCAGGAGCAAGACCACGCCCTAAACAGGCTCCAGTAAGATTTCAAACAAGTCACAACTCCATAGTAACAAAATTCACTGTACCTAAAAATCTTATTGATTGCACGTACATTACTTTACCTGTAATGACTTACTTGTGAATCTAGGTCTTCTCCCTTCACACACAAGTTGGCATCTATCACATTTAACCCAACTAATAGTCCAACAATAACTGCTCCTTCTTCTTCCATCATTAATGCATGATACTCATAAAATTCACTGTTAAAGAAGAAAATTGCATCTTATTGGTATATGCTGTATATTTACATGCAATAAATTAATAATAAGTAACATCTAAATCTGAATTGTTACTCTTATTCTAGCCTTATT
Organism: Antrostomus carolinensis; assembly: GCF_000700745.2. NCBI lineage: Eukaryota > Metazoa > Chordata > Aves > Caprimulgiformes > Caprimulgidae > Antrostomus > Antrostomus carolinensis. The sequence goes on along the minus strand of NW_010292533.1, from coordinate 6,027 downwards.
CCAACACCCTTAAAGATGAACTGGGTCTACCATACTTTCACCTCACAAATATTTAAAAATTGAAAGTGCAAGGTTTGTCTCGGAGGTTATTAAAAACAAAGACACTACCTTTGGCTCCAGAAATCTGAGCCACAAGTTGGCTGGGAAATTTGGAGAGCAAGACTTAATTTGCCTTTTAAAAAAAAGAAAAAAAAAAAAAAAAAGAGGCTCTTCCCTATACACTTGCTATTAGCCGCTTTTGAATAGGATACTGCAACAGATGGATGTTCGACCACACTGCATCAGACAATTCTTATGTTAAGAAACACTAGAGAATGCAAAAGAAGAATGGTAAAAAAATTACCTTGTGTGAAAAAAGGTTTGGACTTTAATGAACACATGCTTGAAATTAAGGAAGCCAAGTAAGTGATTAAATGGATAAGAGAAGAGAAAAACAAATGCTAAAAAGGTTTTTAAAAGAAAAACTCTCCACTAAGCAACAGAATATCAGCATTTACTCCCTCCTCCTTGCATTTTTAAAATAAAGTTTTAGACTCTATGAAACAAATTGTGATTTCAATGGAAAAGTCCACAGCTGTTGAACACTAATGTCATCCTGACACCAGCATTATCTAGGCATACGAGAAAAGTCTTAAAAATTTGTATAGGTCATAAAACTAAAATTAAGATTACAAGGGGTTTTTTCCCCTTTGTACTTCAACTACCCTATCAGAAAGGTTATACTAGAAGAGAGCAATGCCAGTTTTAGAATTGTGAAAGGACATGAAAATTCAAGGCGATAGTCCTCCACGCAATGGTAGCTCAGTAGGAAACCACACATACGGTAGGGGTGAATTTATCTCCTCTCCAGAGGTTTCTAGTCCATATTCTGCATGGTGGAGGAATGCAGCGGGAGCCCTTCCCCACTGCCCTCATCTGTGAAAGGACAGCCAAGCACGTTGCAGAAGGCCCACCTACACGATGGGGAGGAAACATCTCTTCACTCGTCAGATGACCCTCAATCTTGATGAGGCAGTGGTGTTTGGTCCCTCTGCTCTGAGGACTGGGAAATATCAGCCCACAGGCCAGAAGCTACACCTTGCTACGCTAAGGATACATTAAAAAACAGTAAATAGAAGGTTTGGGTTTTTTTTCAGGAGACTAAACCTCTAAAAATAAAATATAAACAAAATCTACTCAATTGTTTACCTGAGAAGATCTCTCTGAATAATTAAACAGCGAAGATAGTCGGCCATTTTCTTCTGCATTAGTGCTAGCCGTAACCAGGCCCGGGCACGGCCCAGTGGTGTTCTGAAAAAAGGGGCATGAAGACAACCAGTCCAAATCAACAATATATCAATTAATTCACTGTCTTAAACATGTTACCAGTCTATTGCTAGAGCAATTGGTATTTCTGAAAAGGTATTTTAAACTATTAGTTGGGAAGCCATAATGTCTAGGCTTTAACTCCAAGTTTTGGGATAATAGAAAAAATTTCATCAACTCAGCTGGGCTTGGGAGCAGACCTTGGAAAGAAGAGGAACAGAGAAAGCACAAGAGCCTGACAGTAAAATTAACTGTTTTGCTCAGAGAGTGAAAACATGCAAGTTTCTATACAGTGTTGTATTTCAATGTCCTTTGTTCACAGAATCACAGAATGTTGGGGACTGGAAGGGACCTCGAAAGATCATCCAGTCCAATCCCCCTGCCGGAGCAGGATCTCACATAGTACGCAGCCAGCAGCATGGAAAGAACTTTTAAGAGTGGTGCTGTTTTCCTCTAAGTACCACTTCATAACCTGACAGTGCCTGTAAAGAAAATCTTGGCAGTCCTGTTTCTAGCTGAAGTAAAACATCTGCAACAATTCAGACTCCTTTCTGCAACTTGCTTATAAAGCCTTCAGAAGAATTGTGAGAAAAATAACTGAATGTCCATTACAACTCATCAGGCAAGCTTGCCTTCCCAATCCCATTCTCTGGGTCCACACAACACATACTGAATTCTAGCTCAAATTCATATTTGTTTACAAATTCAGTGGTAGCTTAGAAAGACAATTTAAAAAAGATTAAAATGTATATATTTGGCAAACAGTAATATCCTACAAATTAAACCTGCACCTTTAGATCCTCCTCTTCTAGTCCTTGCACACTTAGAAGTGGTAAGCACAAATGCAAGAAAACCCCCAAAACCCTCATGCTGTATCAGGATAGGAAGAATGTAACACACTTGGCATTATTTCATCTGGCCCTATACAAGAGTAAATAATAATTTATATACAGTCTAAAGCTATTAAATTATAGCCCTTACGCTGCAATACACCAATCACAATGTAAGCAAACCCTTTTGGAATTTAATGTATGGCCAATTATGAAACTAAACATAAAAGCAGAGTGCAGGGGAACATGAGAAAATTGTAGTTCATAGCATAAATTTACATTTAAAAAGGACTCTACACACAAGAATCTGAAAAGCTGCCTAATATTTTCCTCTTCAGTATGTTACCGTTTGTTTTTATAAAGCCTTTGCTGACTAGACTCACGTGTTTGCTGCAGTTATAGACTGCAGACTGTTTGATACACAACCTGTTCATTTTTGCATCATTTTTGTCCACCATTGAGAAAACTTCTCTTCCAGGAACATCAGAAAAGAATATAAAAATACTAGGTTTTAGCTGTTTCATGCAGAACATGAAAAGCCAGCAAGATTCACCTGTGCTCTCCCCACCATATCACATGATACCTGTTCAAAGGCTTGATTAATGCCAAATGAAATAATGAGACATCAGTAGATTCTCAGTCAAGTCCTTCATTTTCTTGCTGTATTTTACCAATAGTACTTACTTGAGGCCAGGCAAATCTCTGACACTTGCTGCTATTTCCTCAGCTTCTGGATATAATTTCTCCACAAGTTCCAGAGGACCCCAGATGGTTTTATTGTAACTTAAAAAGGATTTTCTTACTAGGAAAAGAAAAATTAATTAATGGAATTAACTTCTATTACTGGAATAGCTTCCTTCAAAATAGCTGGTGTGAAAAAAGGGTTAACTGCTGAGCCTAGACTTCCAGCTAACAGATAACTTCGGCACTGGTCAGTCCACCAGTATCCAAGTCCACCTTCCAAATTACTTTGCTGTCAACATAAAATTGCTGTGCTAGAACAAAATAATATAAAAAGGATGACTAATGAAAACATAAGTTATGTACATACATGCTTTTGTGTTAATTCCAGGACCACTTAAAACAAATGGTATACAAAAGAAAAAGTTGGTAAATGTGGAAATATATGTTGTGAAATATCAATAATTACACTATTCATTATACAAGGTAAGAATTTACATATTTTATTCACATCTTAAAGCAACATAACACACTTCGATATTATCTCATTCAAGAAAGAAAGGAAGAAAAATGGCATGTTTGGGATGAGAAATATGCAGCTAGAGCAATTACCACACCTTTAAGGCCATGCTTCAGGCAGTGCTCCATGACAACAAAGAACTGCTGCAAAGGTGGGTAGTCAGAATCCAGAGTTCGGCCAAAGCTCAAAGCTGATTCAATGAGTCCTTTGATACTCAATTTAGCCATGTTCAGCAAATTTGCTCTTTCTACAGCTGTAGGGTCCTTTACAGCTAAGACAACAAAGAAAAAAAAAGTTATGGTTCAAGTTTTAGAAGATACGCAAAATAGTAAAATGCTTCATGGCCACCTTGTTCAAAGTAAAACTTATCTTAATCTAGATAAACTCAAAGGAATAATCTAGTAAGTGCTATAAACCACCATGTTACAGAAAAGCACCCACGCCAACAAACATCCTTACATTGTTTTAATAGATGAATGAAAAAACTAGGATGGAAAAGTCAGTTCTCAGGTACTGTGTTGCCTCAGTACATCTTGGAAGCAGTCAGTAACTGCAAATTAACAGGGGCTTCAATGCTGCACTCAAAAGCTCTGCTGCATAACAGCAATGAGTGCCCTTACCATCTTATCAAAGCCGCATTACTATTACTCTAAATATCTGTTCGCTGTATTACAGTCTACCTACACAAACAGACGTCGTACTTCTTATATATAGTCTCTTTCTGCTGAAATCTTAATTTCAGTGGCATAAACACATGCTTTCCTTCTTAGGCTGTACATAGTCTCAGCCAGTAAACCAGGAGCAGTTTCAGGAAAATATTACCTATTACATACTGAAATTTCAGTTTCTCATATAGCTACAAAATATTTTCTACACAGAAAAGCTTAAGAATTAAAAGTTTTGTTTTAACTCAGAAATGTTTTTGGTAAACTTTACAAAATGTGCACTGCAAAAATACATCTGGGGATTAAATCTAGTCCGTAAAAAAACCATAGCTTTTTAAAATCATCTTAATCTGACAGAGTGGGCAAGGCTCCTCTCCTCAGAGCTACTGAAGCCAGAGTGTTCAGGAGATTGTTAGTTCACTTTCATTTGTAATGAAGCAATTCAAACATTCAGGCCACCTTCCATTTTGCCAAACTGAAATAGAGATAAAATAACTCTGTTTATTCACCATGATCAAAGTAACTTGTAAAGAAGCAAAAAAGTTTATTATTTACTGTTTTCTGCAATTAAATCTAACAAATTAAGTAAAAACTAAACAAATAAAGAACACAGATCATCTTTTATAAGACACTGAGACACAGATGTCGAAACATCTCTATAGATTTGTGTCTGCGAAAAAATGTGAACCTCTTCCTTTGCAAATTTGAGTACTGGTATATAACCTTAACTCTTTGCATATCAGAAAGCATAAAGAATTCTATGTACTAAAATAAAACCCCAAAAAACCCAAATAACGGATGGACACTTTCTCAGTTCCTCAAACAGCAATGAAATTACTTGTCTCATTTCTTGCATACCACAGCTTTAGGTATTTAGGTATTAGAAACTTAGAAAATTGCTTCCTAATTTTCCATATTCCTAACTGCCTGTCAAATATCAAATTACCTTATACCACACAACATAACCTTTCTCCATTTTTTATGAAAAAAAAAAAAAAAAAAAGACTGAGATGATGTAGCTGAGATATAACCTTAAACATTACTTTTATACTACTTTTACAGTCTCTCAATTTACCAGTACTTCAACAGAAAACACTGAGAAGTGTTAGAAGACACAGCAGACAATTAGCAACAGTGCTCTGGCAAAAATTTCCCCAGTTAGCAGTCACAGCTCATTAGTTTGTCTCTTGACTTCCTGCCCACTCAGCCGCTGGGGAGCAACCAACCCTACCAAGAGCAGCATCAGTACCCCAGTCTGGAACAGCTGGAGGCTTGCAACAACAGGAGCGTTGCTGTTGCTAAGGCTCATATCAGGCTTCCTGCTTTTTTATTAGGTTTGCTATTGACAGTACTAAATACTAATGTTACTGTAGAAAACTTCTCATTTGATTGAGACTTTGGGTAGACAGCTCTCCCTCTCTATGTATTCAAGTCTATTTCTCCAAAGACATCTTATAAATTTCTTTTTCAGGTGACCTCATTTTGACTTTTGGAGCTGATCCCCCCTACAGACAGATTTCTGGTCCACTGTCCTTTCAACTGTCAGCCCTCTTGGCTGGCCTTTCTGGGGCAGAAATGCATTTTCGGTTTGTTTTAAAGTATGATCTATTTTTCTTCACCTGCTTCTTAAAATAAGATCAAGATTTAAAATTTCACACAGTATGTTTTCTAGTAACTGCTGGTCAGGGATTGTATGGGGTAGCCCATGCAGGTATGGTGCAAAATGAGCTCTGAAGGGCTCTTCTCACCCCAAAGCAGGAGCCCCCAAAAGGGACTATTTGCAGGAGACGCTGATGTCTCCAGCCTCATCAGAATCTGACTAGCAAGGCCTGGCCCAAGAGACAATATTCCTCTCCTAGTCTGGATGAGAAGCCAAACCCTTACTGCAAACAGGATCTGTACAAAAAAGAAAAACCTAAGCGTGCAGTCGCTACGGCTACAGGCTGAACAAAGTCTCCCTGTGTCACCCAGCAGACAGCAGAAAACAGGTATTTTCACAGAATCACAGAACGGTCTGGGTTGGAAG
>NW_010292532.1:616-957 GCF_000700745.2 Antrostomus carolinensis | reverse complement strand
CCAGCCCCTTCGGGGGGAGGGGGTGGTGAGGTTTTCTTCTCTCTTTTCAGGAGGTGAGGAACAGCCCCCGGGATGGGGATGCTCCCAAATCCACACCCACGGCCGCACGTTGGGTGCTGGTCATCACCCAGCGCCCCATGGGGATGTGGGGACAAGGGGACACGGGGACACGGCGCAGCCACGTTGTTTTATGGACCCCAAACGAGTTATTCATGACTGCGCAGTAAATGCTTTATGGACTGTCGGGCCAGTGCTTGGTTAATTGCCTCCGGGTTCCTGTGGTTAATTGCAGTGAGCAATTAATCTAATAATGGCCAGTGTGGGACCACTGCAGTGGGGCC
>NW_010292532.1:317-563 GCF_000700745.2 Antrostomus carolinensis | reverse complement strand
GGGAGACGCTGGGCTGGCTCTCCTCTCCTAAGCTGCCATTGCTAAGGAGGTGGCCTTTGTCCCCAGCTGGGTTTGCTGTCACCTCAGGACTGCTTGGAGGTGGCACGGTTCATTTATGCCTTCAGCCTCCTCTTCCTCAGCTGGTCCCTGCTCCCACTGTCCTTGGTCGTCAAGGCCCAAGCTGCTGCCAGACCCCGGGGGCTCTGGGGGAACTGAGTGAAACCAGTGAACCACCCCAGTGAAACC
>NW_010292532.1:0-208 GCF_000700745.2 Antrostomus carolinensis | reverse complement strand
CCCCCCCCTCCTCCCCCGCGCCCGTTGGCGCCCCCCCCAGCCTCTCCACTGGTCAGTGCCAGGGACCCCCCAGCCGTGACGCTGTGTCCCCATCCCCTGGTAGATCCCACGGGAACGGTTCCTGCAGCAGCAGCTCCAGGTTGTTTTGAGCCAAGACAGTAAATCAGGGCAGGTTTTGAGCCGTGCCCGCTGCCAGCACCCCGGGGAG
>NW_010292531.1:18397-18955 GCF_000700745.2 Antrostomus carolinensis | reverse complement strand
CTCCTTTTGGCTGGGCCGCCCTCAAGGCTTTTCCATGAGGCTGTGACCGTTTCCAGCGAGGCCTGGCTGGAAGCTTCTGTCCCCTACCCGCGATGAGCGCGACGGACTGCTCTGCGGGGAGCTCCCCCCGCCCCAGAAGGTAGTGTGAGGGCTGCCTCCCTGTCACCCCGCCCCGAAACTCCTCTGGGGGTCTGGTCGCGGAGCTCTTCCCTTCTATCTGGTAACCAGGCTTAATGTAAAGCACCGGTTTGTCTGCTCTGGTACCTCCTCTGCTTCCTTATCCTGCCGCCTTTCCGTTTCTGCAGCTCTTTAGTTCAGTAATAAAGTATTTACCTTGTGCCTATGGCCTCTCTCTTCTATTGTGGTTATTTATTTTTCCGATGTGTTGTTAAGGGCATTTCTGAGCACATCTGGTGGTTCCACGTAAACATGAGGAAAAACTTCTTTGGTGTGAGGGTGCCAGAGCCCTGGGACAGGCTGCCCAGAGAGGGTGTGGAGTCTCCATCTCTGGAGATGTTCAAACCCACCTGGACACTTTCCTGTGCAACCTGGTGTAGG
>NW_010292531.1:13204-18358 GCF_000700745.2 Antrostomus carolinensis | reverse complement strand
CCTTCCAACCCCACCAGTCTGGGATCCTGTGGAAGTTCCTACATGAAATACTCATATTATTGCCTATGTAATACTTTCCTACAGTGCCAGGAGTTAAGGACCTTGTCACATTTTCACGGCTGTAGGACGCTTGGGTTCTGATCTAAGCAGCTTTGAGTTGGTCCATAAAGGTCACTGGTGCCTTAGTGTCACCTGCCAGATCGCTTTATGATCAAAGTTCTGGCACTGGCTCCAGAATCAAATTCTGGAGTGTGTTTTCTTGTTAAGCAGATCTTTAGTAAAGAGGCTTTTTGGCTTTAATTCTGTTACTCATGGTATCATGTAAAATAAAAGTGTTTGTTAGATTAACATGAGTGACAAAGAACCCTTTCCAACAGAATGTTCAACTCTGTGTGCAACTCCATTTGCAAATGTGGTGCTTGTTTGAGCAGGTTAAATGTATGAATGCAGTAAACATTGCTTAAAAGAAAAATCAGGTGTGTAATTACACGTAACTGTTCTGATTTGATTTATGTGATATTGGCATGCTTTCCATCTAGCACCTCAAGGTAAGATTCACAAACTTGGAAGCTTCTATTTCACTATCAAGGGTGGATGAGCTATGTGGATAAGAACAGCAAGCACACCAGAAGGGAAAGCATGTGGATTCCTAGACCTACCTCTTAACTTATAATGGCTGGTGCATCAGCCCACATGAATTGTTGTCTTTATTCTCCAGTCTGTCTTTAGAAAGTCTTTTTCTCTCTGAATATCACATGGTGATTCTGTCACAGATTGTCTTCCTGTTTATCTGACAGTGGCTGCTGCTTCTAACTGCACAACAATGGACTTTTTGTCCCCTTTGTTCTCTTTTCTCCTCTTTCTTTCACCCTCCCCAAATAACCTATGAGACTTTCTTTCCATAACATTTTTCTTTCTCTTTTTCCTCATCTCCACAGTGCAGTAAACCTGCAAGCTGTTCTGTATCAAAGCTTTTGGTTCTCCTCAATGCCGTGATCTCCTGTTAGTACCTAGAGCACAGACAAGCTGATCCGTGTTTGAAATTGAACCTGTGTTAAAACTGAAAAATTCATTTTTAACTATTTTAGAAAGTTATTTTATTGTCTGAAGCTTCCATGTCATTAGAAACTGTTTCTCCCCAGGCTGGCAACCCCCCATGTCTCATCCAGACACGCGAGTTCTCAGTCTCCGAGTCAGGAGGACTTTACTCCTCTCCCTTCAGTCAGTGAGCGCTTGGCCTTTCTCCGTCCCTCCCGGGAGCTGCTGGAATACTATCGCAAGAAGATTGCTGACTTTGATGAGGAACACGAGGATTTGGTGAAAAGGCTGGATAGATACAAAGAAACATATGATGAGCAGGTTAGGAAAGGAGTTTTTGAATGATGATGGACTATGTACCCTTACATAAACTTCATCTTTTTCTTCAGTTGAAAACTCTGCACAGATGGTCTTAAGATTTACCAGTAATGTGGTAGAGCTGAGCTGAGAAGTACATTTCAGGGTTTGATTATAAATTCTAGCTGTCTGTCCTCTGTCAAAGCAAACAGAAACATGCCTGTAGGATATTCTTCTCTTCTTCAGTTATTATAGTTTGGTTATATCTTCACAGTGGCTTGTTTCTGGTTTTGTTTTATTTTTTTTTAAACGAAAGCTTGAGTTTAGATGTTCAGTTTCCATGTTGCTCAATTTTTCCCTTGTTTCTTGTAGGGAGGAATGAGTGCTCTTTTGTCCAAATTTAATGGGCTTTGAGATACAGGTATAATTTGTATTTACTTTAATGGAATTCATAAGCTTAGCCATAGGATATTAAGCATTATAATACACAGCAAGTACATACAAATTTAAAAGAAACTCCAAAAGCTAAAAGTCTTTGCCTTTTTAGAGGAAGAAATCTTACAGAATATCTGCAAGTTATTCAGTGCTCTGATATGCCTTCCAGCATACATCTGTCTAGCATTGCCAGTGACCCTTTGTGAACAGATCAGTCACTTCTGAGGTGATTGAGGAGTCTCCTCAGATACTGGCCATGCTTGAAGCAGCCTGAAAACCCTCAGGAAATGTGTGATACACAAGTTACTTTCATTCAACACATGGGGAAAAAAAGGGCCAGGTTTCAAAATAATAATAATAATAATAATTCTCTCCTACAGGAATGGTTTTCTGAAAGGTTTGTTGATTTTCCATACCAGCTAGAAAATAATTAATGAAACTTAGTAACTAGCCAGATTTCTCACTACTAAAGCATAGGGATATTTTAATGCTTATTTTTCAGTAGTTTGTTTTAAGAGTAAGTGTGATTACATAGGCTTTGCTAGGTTTTTGTTGACATCAGACTTCCCATACCTGTGCCACTCTGCCCTCCAGTGCAGAAACTGGAGACCCCAGCTCAGGCCTTATTTGACTGTTGAATAGTGACAATGATCCTTGGGGCTCTGCACTCCCCGTTGAATCATTTTTTTAATAATTTTTCCAATACTACCCTCATCTGCTCAAATTTTGTAAGAGACTAAAATAATTCACTGAAAGGGGCAGTTCTGTACCAGTTACAGGCTCAGGCCACAAGCAGCTTGAAGTTTTGGAAGCATTGCCCAGTGCTCTGTATCATTTCAAACACCTCGTTCTCTCTCCCTAGCACAAACTGCAATGGGAAGTACGTCAGCGAGAAGAGGAGATTGCGGAGCTGCAGAAGGCTTTGAGCGATATGCAGGTCTACCTCTTCCAGGAGAGGGAACATGTCCTTCGTCTGTGCTCAGAGAATGACCGGCTGAAAATCAGGTGTGCTCCCCGAGATGGTGGGCTGGGTCACTGGCACTGCATCATCCAGCTCTGCAGTCTGAGAGAAGCAGTTGTGCCACGCTTCCCAAGGAGGCCTCCACTGAAATCGTACCAGTCTTGGAGGTGGAATGCAATCTGTTGGGCTGCTAAATATGTTTCTACTTATTATTCCTCCAATTCTGGTAGTAGAAGGAAGAGCAGAAGTCGAACATAAATTCAGATTTGAATTGTGAGTTGCTAGCTTGAATGTGGAGGTTCTGATTTAAGCAGGCTGTAGTGGGTTGACCCTGTCTGGATGCCAGATGCCCACCAAGCTGCTTTGTCACTCCTCTCCGCTGGACAGGGGAAGAAAAAAAATATGACAAAAGGCCCATGGGTCGAGATAAGGACAGGGAGAGATTGCTAACCAATTACCATCATGGGCAAAACAGACTCAGTTTAGGGAAACTGACCAATTACCATCATGGGCAAAACAGACTCAGTTTAGGGAAACTGATTTATTACCAATCAGATCAGAGTAGGATAATGAGAAATAAAAACAAATCTTAAAACACCTTCCTCCCACCTCCTTTCTTCCCAGGCTCAACTTTACTCCCGATTTCTCTACCTCCTCCCCAGCAGCACAGGGGGATGGGGAATGGCTGTTGCAGTCAGTTCATTGCATATTCTCTGCTGCTTCTTCCTCCTTGTGCTCCTCCCCTGCTCCAGCGTGGGGTTGTTCCCACAGGAGACAATCCTCTGTGAACTTCTCAGCCCTAAAGCTGCTTAAGCTCAAATAGCAAATACAGACCAGAGTAAACAGTTTCCTCTCACTCTATGAGATCATGTTGACAGGCACTCCTTTATCATGTCATGTAGTTGGTGAACTGGAATGTAACCTGTTGTACCAGACTAGCTGTCAGTGGCAAAGATGTTCCCAACCTTCTTCAGAACATTGGTGGGTGATAATACCAAGTTTTCTGTTAAAGTTTTAAGAACCAAAGTTAAAACACATTGATGTGCTTCGGTACTTCTCGAGAGCGTGATGTCAAATGTGATACAGCCCCTAATGTAGTTTGCTTTTAAAACAATGGACACTTACAATCTGGTGAATGAAGTAACTGAAAGGATTTTAGGTAGTTCATAACTCTGGAATGCAAATTCTTTACCACCGTGTGCTATTGCTCTATCAGCCTATGGAGTATTGTCACATTTGAAAAGAGGAATGCTCCCCGATGCCAGTGGAATTGGTGGTGGTTTTATTATGGTGGCAACATCAGTGATGTCTGTGGGAGTTTGTTTTTAAAACAGTATTCTCAAGAACTGCAACAATTTGGAAAACTTGTAAGCGTTAACAGGTAAACTAGAAGAATCCAGTGTCTTGATGTAGTTTAAAATAGCAATGTGCTGACTGCTTTCTTTGGATTCCAGGGAACTGCAGGATAGAAAAAAAATTCAACATCTCCTGGCTTTGGTGGGAACAGACAAAGGAGAAGTTACGTATTTTCACAAGGAGCCTCCACATAAGGTAAGTTCAATTTTTCTGCAGAACTCTCTTTTTGATTATAACATGAAGATCTGTACCCCAGAGGCTACTCACAGATCAGATCTGTCCCACAAGGCCAAAGCTGTAAGTGAGCCCAGAGCAGGAAGGATCTGTAGCAACCTCAGGTTTCAGTGTAGCTGCTGACAGATAAGTAGGAACAAGCACACTGGAAGTAGATCCTCTTACCATCAGTCCCCTTCTACCTTCAAAACATACCTCCAGATCAGCCTCGTAAATGTCAGAGAGGAGTTTGAAGCCATCTGGCAAATGGCCATTGACAAGTTGGAGAGAACACCACAAAAAGGAAGTGCAGGAAGTGACCAGGTGTGGTGTTTGAAGATCTGCTATCAGAATGTCTGTCTCTTAGGGCCTCAGTCAAGAATGAAGCAGCGTTGAGGTTGCTACAGCAGTTTCCCAGGTAGGAAACTGCCAAAGAGCCCATCCCCTCTAGGCAATATTGTATCACATGTTTCAGAAGTAATGTCTAATCAGTTAAATGGCAGCACTTGCGACGTGCAGTGTAGTTGAGCCTACTTGAGAGAGTCGTGAATCAGGAATGACTTGCACATACAGAGACTATGGTGGAAGGTAGGATTTATCTTGGAATAAGGTGCTGAAATATGCTGCATTGTTTGTGGTTGCTCTGCACAGCTCAAGCAGTTCAAAAATCTCACAGAAGCTTTAAAATTCCCTGGTACACCTCTAAAATTAGGCCTATTGTATAGCATTGACCTCAAGGTAAGCATTGGGGTTGTAAGCTGCTCCCTCATGGCCTCCTGTTTTTAAGTGGGTTTCAGTCCAACAGTTGAGTTGTTTCAATAGTTTTATTGATTAGCTTTTATCCGGGGCTTGTT
>NW_010292531.1:11155-13184 GCF_000700745.2 Antrostomus carolinensis | reverse complement strand
GAAGGGTTTAAGGCCAGGCTGGATGAGGCTTTGAGCAACCTGGTCTAGTGGAAGGTGTCCCTGCTGATGGCAGGGGGGTTGGAACTTCCAACCCAAACCAGTCTGGGATTGTATAATAATATGAAAGGAGGAAATAACAATCTTCATCTTCACTTTCCTCTTCTCCTCTCTGTCCCTAAAATGCTTCTTTTCCTGCCGAGGCTGCTGATTTCCATTTTCATGAAGCTAGCAAAGGCAGGATTGCTTACCAGTTACTTCAGTAAAAAAAAAATAAAATAAAATAGAGGCAGAAATGGCAAAACTCAGCCATGATAAAGGAAACTTTTCAACAGGGACATTACACTTGTGAATGTCTTCTTTGTCCTGTGGTAGAAGTAAGGTGATGCTGTTCTTTTGGATATCTCATTTTACTCTTTTTGTTCTTGACCACTGCAACTTTGGAGAAGTCAGATGTTGAGCACAGATATCTAATCTGGTTTCTATAGGTCACTGTTCTGCAAAGGCCAGCTAAATCCAGAGAGTCACAGGAGAGAAGTGATACTCCTAGAACAGGTACCGCACCAAGCTGATTAACAGCAGCTCAGCTCTTGATATGTGTTTCTCTGTGTGTTTGTGTCCAGTGTACCAAAACAATTCCTTACTGTGAACTCTTTTCTTCTCACTAACTCTCCTAGAAGTCCTTGTGACTGTAGCAGCAGCAAGCTTTTTCCTGTTCTTACAGGCCTGTGTGAACATACAATGTTTCATGCTTGGAAATGTACTACAGGTAGATTGGAAAACCCTTTTCTACTTCTGTTAAATTTCTGCAATAGGCACCAAGAGGAACACTTCAAAACCAACAGCAAAACCAGAAAGTCCTGAGAGATACCAGAGAGATAATCAAACACTTCTACTTCAGGTAAAAACCAATAATTCCTGGCTGTCCAGGAAATTATGACTGACAAATACGCTGTACACTTAGCCGAGATGTGGACGTACTGATTCTATCAGTCCCACTTCCAATCAGTTTACTTTGTTGTTTCTTTGTGATGAGTGTAGGCTTAGATTTAAGAACTTGGGTCTGATTCTGGAAGCTTTACATAAGCAGATATTCCAATAATGTCAAGTGAAATGTGTTTCTCTGAAATATAGGATGTGTAATTGATGTTACCTCCCATAATTTGCTGGTGTCTATGAATTTACATTAAATCCACAGAAGATCTGCAGGGTTGGGTATTTTGTGGAAGTCTGATAAAAGCAATGTGTCTGAAATAGAATGAGGCAGCCCTGATAGATGCAGTAGGACAATGAAATGTTCTCTTTGCTAGACTTCAGTGAAAGGTTGGGTGTGGACAGCATGGCAGAATGAAAGATAAAATGTACATGATCTGGAGAAGATACCAGAAACTGTAGGTAAAGCATGAGGAAGGATGAATCAAGAAAACCAGACTAAAGAGCAAATTCGTACAGCAGACATTTTATTTGATATTTTATTTGATATTTTATTTGATATTTTATTTGATATTTTATTTGATATTTTTTTTGATATTTTTTTGATATTTTTTTGATATTTTTTTGATATTTTTTTGATATTTTATTTGATATTTTATTATTTTATTGTTTATTTTATTTTTAATTTTATTTTTAATTTATCTATTTGATTTTTAATTTATTTATTTGATTTTTATTTTTTATTTTACTTTTATTTTACTTTTATTGTTTCTGTTCAAAGGCAATGGTGACTGACCTAGTGGCCAATTAGCTGTATTAACATTTATTCTGGAGCAAAAGTATCATACAAAATTGTCATAAAAATAAGCAATCTAAATACACGCCGAGTTTTTTTCAGGTAGTTTCTTACACACGGACCAGACGCACATTTTTCAATTACTTGTTCCAATTTGTCTCCCTGACTATGTGCCCTAGATCCAGGTTCTTTGCAGCCCTCTCCTTCAGTCATTATCTTGTTTACATTTAGTAATTCATTCTGGTTGAGTAATTTCTTCTATTCAAGATACATGGACTTGCTGCCTTCCTAGAATTTCGATAT
>NW_010292531.1:1209-11132 GCF_000700745.2 Antrostomus carolinensis | reverse complement strand
ATATTCCACAGCATTTGTCACATCCTGTGGGCAATTTAAATCATTCCAATATCTTCGCTCTCTTGTTGCTGCTTATAATTTGCCTGTCTTGCCTATAGCATGATGTTTTTCTTGCAGTGTTCTAGTTGTCTGAAGTACTTAGCATTAAAACGAGAATAAAAATGAGAAATCAGAACTCTGAAAGGTATTTGTTCTGAATCTTGGAATTTAAGAGACTTGCAAGAACAGGAGCAGAGCTGCTGTGAGGTCTTACTCAGTCATGTCTGAGTTTTTAATTAAATGAATGTCTTTGCTTGTTCAGGTGGAGGCCCTGCAAGCTCAGATAGAAGAACAGACACGATTATCCAAGGAACAGGTTGAGGCACTACTCGAGGACAGGAGGATTCACATGGAGGAAGCCCATGTCCAGCATCAGAGGGACCAGGACAAGATCAAAACTATAACAGATAAGTGAGTGTAAGAGAATGGCCACGATGTAGTGATGAGATGAGAAGAGAGGAGAACAATAGAAATATTTTGGCTTTCAGTATGTTGCTTCCTGCAGCAGGCAGAAAAGCAAATTATGCAGCCATCTGTTTGGTAGCGTGTGTGGAAGAAGATGAATGGAGTAATTTACATATTAAACATGCTATTTCACATTGGAAGAATAAAACCTCTTTCATTAGATGAGAAGAGCTAAACTCATTAGGAAAGCACCTGTATTTTCTTCCACACTTCTTCAAATTTGCAGCGATGACTGAGGAAATTGAGGTAGGAACGAGGAAATAAGTTAATTAACTCCACTGGGATCCCTTTTTACAGACTCCATAAGACCCAAAATCTCCTATATGAGAGTACCCGTGACTTTCTGCAGCTCAAGTCTGATGCCCGAGCCAATGAGAAGGCATGGATGGCAGAGAAGGACAGTCTGCTGAGGAAACTTGACAAAGATCTGGATCAGCTTATTACCAGCAGGGAGCCAGGAAGAGAGAAGAAGCAGAGAGAGACCAAGAAGATGCTCCAAACTGTTGATGGAGCTTGGAAGCTCCACAGCAGAGAAATAAAGGTAATTTTTTTTCTCTTTAACAGACTAGAAAATCGCAAGCATCTGAGTTTTGCCACGATGGGCAGTAGCTAGCAGCTGTATCAAAGCTGTTCTGATTTGCTGTAAGTTACATTGCTTTGGCACTAATGTAAAAAAATATATCTCCTGCCTCAAAATTGGCACTGCTTGCAAATTTCAGATAAAACGTGCAGTTAGTGTTTATAGAATCCCAGAATGCTGTGAGCTGGAATAGACCCACAAGGATCATGGAGTCCAACTCCTGTCCCTGCACAGGACAAGCCCAACATTCACACCATGTCCCTGAGGGCACATGTTGGCCAAATGCCACTGGAATCTTGTTAGGCAAAACCAGGACAGTGGGCCAACAGTTCCTAACCTGCTTGTTGCACTTGCCTTTCTGTTAGTGTAAATGCTCTCAGGTAACAGACTTGGAGTGCTGTGTCTGTATCTTGCTGCTTTTGGGGCAGAGTAAGTCCTTTCAGTTGATGTCCCCCAGCTCTTCTACAGCAGTCAGGGTTTTTCCTCCACCTGTAGTACACTTCCAGGGAGAAGCTGGGAGATCTGAAGCAGTTAAACAGGCAATAAGGAATTGTAAAGTAACCAGGCAATAGTGAATTGTTTTCATCTACCTCTGAATGCAGATCCTTCTGACATGCAGTACTGGGCAAGCAGCTGTGAAGAGGAGAATTACAGCATGAGTGGAATATTATTTTTAAGGGGAAGAGGAGAGAGTTCTTTAACTGATGATGAGCAGTCATGCAGAACTGATAACCTAATTAAAAGGTTTAGGCCATGGAAATGTTGTTAGAATATTGTCCTTACCCAGTTATTAGATGAGCTCCAGTTGTGAATTTCATTGGCCTGTCATATTGTCAATCTATCACTCTTGCTTTCCCAGAGCAGGGGAACGTGAGCACTGGCTTTGGAGTTTATTCTTTCTGTTCCTCCTGTGTCCTAGTCGCTGCAAGAACAGCTAACGCAGGAACGGTGCCTCTCAAACATGTACAGAGAGCAGTGTGTCACCCTGGAAGGTGAGCTGGCTCGGCTCCGTGAGGAGGCAGATGTTGGCAGAGAACTCTTCAAGGTAATTAGTCTGTAATCATCTGGTAGCCATGTGATGATCCTGCAGCCTTTATTTCCTATACCCCATGGAGTTTTCATCCCCTAGGAACGCTCCCAGAAGACAGGGAAGCGCCTGAAGCTGATGACTCAGCGATACGAGGCCTTGGAAAAACGTCGTAATATGGAAGTGGAAGGCTTCAAGAATGACATCAAACAGCTTCGGCAGAAGCTGGAAGACGTAGAGAAGCAGCTTTTTAAGGTAATAACAAAGCATTTCTGAGGCAGACTGTTATGGGCTTACCCTATAGAGAAGTATTCTCAGTATTTAAATGCAATATTTCCCTAGAGTTAAGGAAATAATTTCTTTCCGAAGTGCTCCTTTAGATATTAATATCTGGCAAAACTTGCCCTCTTATGAAGCAAAAAATACTTCTCTTTCTTAATCAGTCACACACCAAGCTTGCCAGGAACTGTCCTGGTTATACATTAGCTGTATATTTTTGTTGCAGCTCTGAAAGTTCCTGGCTGATACCTGTAGCTCACTTAGCTGTCTCAAAACTGTGAGGCAGTAGCTTGTTTCAGAAGTGTCTCCTGCAAAGAAAATGATGGTTGATTTTTCTTTCTAGGGGCTGTAGTGTTGGGTTTTATTCCAGTAAGAGGTGGATCATGGGCTTAAGTATTGTGAATATTCTGTTTGTTCCTTTGTTAATATCTTATTGGTAACTCTGCAAAAATCACTGCAGAAACAATGGCTGGAAGTTGAAGCTGTGTGCTCTGTAGCAGTTTCCAGATGTGTAGATGAACATCAGAACAGCTTAGAGGGGAAGCCACAGTCTTGATGTTGCTTGGATGGGATATTTCTCTACGATGTGCTTGCGAGGGTGACCCTAGGTGTAGCTTTTGTCCAGCTGACTTTCAGGAGTCTGGCAGTGCCACCGTTTCACTTGTTTTCTGTCCTTTTGGCGCACAGCTCAGTTTAGACTAAAGTGTTTGTCTTCACTAAGACAAAGGCTTTGATTTTTATTTTTTGTTGGCCTGTGGGTTTTTAAACTTCATTCTTTTAAGGACTAAACAGCGTATGTGAATGGGGGAAAAATTGCATATGATACCTTTACTACAAACCTATATATTTTTTCACTGTGGGTATGCTCTTAAGTGTATTCTTAATTTCTTTATCCTTTTAACCACAAGAGGGCAGAGGAACAAAATACTTGCTCGCAGTCTCCAGAGTGCTCTTTAAATCCTTCTCATCACTTGAGGTCAAAATGACTACACAGCTGACAAAATTTCCTGAGTTGCAGATTAAAATCTTTGACCAAGAACTACATGATGACAATGAGCCACCCTAATGGGTCAAGAGAAAAGAAGGCTTTGAGAGCAGCTTCGAAAGCTGTGCTGTTCTGCTGTTGAAAGTGATGGGGCTGGCATGGTTTCCAGTTGCAGGGTGACAGGAAATGGCAGCCCTGGCTAGCTTGCCATCAGGAATTCTCATTATCCAGCAGGCTTTGTTCAGCTCAGTGTGGGCCAGAGGGCATAGCCTGAGACTAACGTTGTACTCGAACTGCTCTTGAATCACATGCAGTTCAGAAGGCAGCAGGTTGGTCACAGCAGTTAAACTACTTCTGGTTCTAGTAGCAAAAGATGACAGAATGTCATCATATCAGGTGAGGTACTTAAAACTAGATAAAATTTAGTTGATAAATCCTTTAGCTTGCCTCTTTGTGGGTCTCTAAATAATAGGGGAATTAGAAAGGAGTCAACAGGTTATGGACAAACTTGACTATATACTATGCAGGCTTCTTCCTTGCCAGGAATATAACACCATACTGCATGAAAGCTTTGTTCTTTATTTTTGGTTCTGGAGCACCTTTCTATTGGTGATATGCATTAGCCTAGTGATACTAGCTTTTGCTAGCTACAAAGGGTCTCCTTTAGAGTACTTCTCCCTCTCATCACCATATCCTCATCACCATATTCTACAAATTGTATTCTGTACGGCTTTATTTTTCTTAATCAGTTTTTCTTTTCCTTTTTAGGTGACTCTAAATATTGGACCAGACCAGGATCTTGCAATTCTACACGAGATCCGCCAAGGAAACAGACTAACCCGTAAAATTCAAGGAGAACTAAAAAACTTAAAAGCAAAAATCTATGGCTTAGAGAACGAACTACGGATCTGCTGAAGCTGAGGTATTAGCTGACATCCTATTTTTAGGAATGGGACATTGCTAGGCTGGGATAGTCGTATGTGAGAGCAACTCCTGCCTGTCTGTTTCCTGGTATCCAGTGACAGAAGGCTGGAGGAAATCGGCAGTTAATGTCATAACGTTGTACATGAGCCATGCCTAATGTGCCAGGTTACATTGCTGTTTCAGCTGAGAGATGGCATCTGGTAAGACTGACATAGAAAGTCCATGATGACTGATATCTCAGGAATATGCTTAGGACTTCATCTTACCTTCGTATCTGTGGTAGTGGCCAGTGTACACTGGCCTTCACCTTATCTGGAGCACATTATAAACCACATATGTGATTTAAATGAAGTTAATAATCATGGAAGGTTCTAGTTCAAGATCTGAATTGCTTGACTGACCTTTCCCTATGTGAGAAGCAGCTTTTAAATAGGTTTAAATGGTTACTGTTTTGGTGCTTAGGCACTTTAGGATGTAACTGGAATTTTTCTTTGGAAAAGACCCGTGTAGAAAGTCTATACTAAAGTGTTTTACATCTGACTCTTCCCTTGCCAGTATAACTATTTTAAAATGGGTTCCCTTCACTTGGTTCTAACCTAATTGGGACAACTCAGACTGATTTAATATGGTGGAAAAAAACAATCTGCTCTAGAACTCATCTGCAATAACCAACATCATCTACACTTGTTTTGAATGTTTTGAGGGGGAGGGAAATACCACACTCACTATGGAGTGTCATCTTCTCATCCCCTTCCTCCCAGTTTATCT
Organism: Antrostomus carolinensis; assembly: GCF_000700745.2. NCBI lineage: Eukaryota > Metazoa > Chordata > Aves > Caprimulgiformes > Caprimulgidae > Antrostomus > Antrostomus carolinensis. The sequence goes on along the minus strand of NW_010292531.1, from coordinate 6,065 downwards.
CAATACCCAGAGGAAAGCCCATAATAAAAGGCATCTAGTATCTTCCTTAACCACCATATTACCTGTCTTTGTAGCTTTAAACAAAATCATGTTTATGTACCAACAAATGGTCAACTCTTGCTACAGCAGTTGTTGCTCCTGAGCTCTAACTGAAATTGAGGAGGTGCCTAGTTGCTACGTGATAAACAGAACTCTAACTACGTGATTATTCTCTTCATACCAGACATCAGGACATCACAGTTCTAGAAGGCAGATGAAATCATGAAAAGGGTCACAACTTGGCTTCAGCTCAGTTTATAATTATAGCTATTCATGCTTTTACTGTAGCATCAGCAAATCTTGTCCACCTTGTAGCCTGAGAGCAGATCTGTGTTGGAAAAGGGATTTTGGTGCCTCTGTTTCCTACTGTACCTTCCCAACCTTGTTACATGTGACAGAAGCTGAATAAATAACCTCTTTCTGAAGTATACAGCTATAGGCTAGCAGCACTCCTTTCCCACTGAAAAGAACTTGGTGTGTGAAAGCAGGCAGCTTCTTTTGAACGTGGTAGTGGCCATGGAGATCCTCGTTCAGCGTTTGGGAGAGGCAGATATGCAAAAGATGGTTTTGTGCTGTCAAGATTTGGAGAAAGAATTGTTCTTATAGCACCAGCTAAAGTAATGTGGGAGGGGAAATTCCCTTGAGACACCAAAGCCCATTTCGATTGTGTATCTCTTTTTGTGACGATCCTGTACTGTGGCTTTTGTTTTGTTGGTGTTCCTGAGGTCAAATTAATTCATGAATTAATTAATTCATAAATTCTGAACTGTTCAGAAACCGATTGATGAACAACTTGGGTGCTGATGTGATGTGGAGAGCTGAGGAAGATTATTCAATAATGCTATCCATCCTTTAATCTCACTGCTTCTTAGTTGACTAGTATTTTCTCAGATAAGTCTAGCTAATTAAAGTGAGTTTGTATGTGAAATAACATGCTACTGGTTTGAAGATAAGATATCAAAGTTATCACAGGTCCTGGAAGGCTGCTTCTGCAAATTGCTAGGTGAGGAAGTATTAGCCACTTAGTCAGCAGGATCCATCTTCTTAAATTCAGCTGATGGGAAGCTAGCAAAAAGAAATCCATAGAAATAAATGGGCTTCTGTGTATTTTCAACTCTTCCAAGCTAAAGAATTGTCTATGAAATTACATTTTCCGCACTTGCAAGCCATGAAGCGTATCTGGATAAAGACTGTAGGCTTTGACATTCAGTTTTTGTTAGACTGGGAGGAAGTATTGGGGGAAGAGGATGTAAATGTTTAATTCCCTGTCTTCCTTACCAGTATTCCTTATTACTTGAAAGACTGAACACAATAAAATGACACTGTTCGCAATAGATCTGCAGCTTGAACTTCATTCTGAATTTGTCACTAGGCTGTGAACTCTCCCTATTTGAGGGGGTGATGGTGGGAGGGAAATTACAGTAGTGCTGATCTGAAAATCCATTTTATTTGGAAGCTGGAATATTTGTCCAGGAGCAGGAAGTGCAAAGTATTGCATATGCTCTGTGTGACACCATGTGAAATATTGCTATATGGTGCCAAAACAAATGTGGGCCTTCAAGCCAAGAACTGCTTTAAAAAGCCAAGTGCTTTCTACCACTGACAACTACCCTTTAGTTAGTTTTGTGTGACTTGTATCAGTTCAATACAAATAAATGCCAGGTTGTGTTTGTAGGAGCACAGAATGTGAAAAAATCTCCAAAACGGCTGATTCTAGGAATACAAGAGACTGTCCTACAGAGAGGACTGAAGGTTAGAACTGGACAAATGTTCTTATTGTGAGCCAAGATATTAAAATGCTTCTTGCATAAGTAGGAGAAGAATGGGCACTAGGGGAAAACTTCCTTGTTGGGTAGCCTTATTTAGGTAAGGAAGGAGTGCATCCATTTCAGAAAGGATGTTGAAATATGGGGTAAGGCACAGAACCACAGATGAGTCAGCAGAAGAGAAAGTTGTGCAAGAGCTCATACTGTATTACATTAAGATTAATTGATTAATGTACATATTTAATTAATATACATAGATCTTGAAGATTTAAAACTACCAAAGGCCTCTCTCTCTCAGCAGAGAAAGGCTGAGCAAGAACCAGTAGCCTGAGCCTGAATTAATTTAAAAAAAAAAAAAGCACAAACACATTTTTAACAGGAAGATTGTGCTTTTGCCCTCATTATAACAAAGTATTTGTGGAGGTAACAAATTCCCTGTCTCTGTCTTCAAATGAAAAAATGATTGCCCTTCTGGAGAAGGTAGCTTGTTCTAATAACTTACTGGGTTTGACACATTAGAACATAATGAAATATAGTGACGTAAAGTAACAGGAAATCATTTAACGGTGCCTCCTGGCTTTAGACCCAGGATTTATTTATATGCAATATTTCTAGAAGTTTTTCAGCACTCATGCAATTGCCCCAATTACAGGAATGTGTGCTGTGTCAGCTCACCCCACACAGCACGGTGACACAAGGTAAAACAACCCAAACAAAATTAATGAAAGAATCTCCCTCATGATCTTCCTACACCACAGCTTGCAGTAATTCCCAAATCAATTGATGATGTGACTGTGCTGAGAAAGGCAGGTTAACAGGAGCCAAGGTTCTGATAGCTGGCAGAATAAATCTGAACAGTTCTATAGTACAGGGATGCAGTGGTTGTACTTCAGTCGCTGACGTCAGTAGTGGTATGGGTTCAGACACACACATTTTACCAGTACGGAGGGACTCTGTGGGCAGCCTCATATTCTGGAATTATAATGTCTCTGTACATAGGCCAGGGACTAATTCTTTGCTAATCAGATGCTTTTTTTTGAGACTAGCTGGGAGCAACATCCCTGCATACCAGGTTCTGGTAGATCTGTTCATATTTGTGCAAAGCTGTGTTGTTCAGATTTTTAATTACAGCTCAAACACATTTAATCCTGCTGGACTAGAATGGGTTTGTGCCTGCTCAGTCAAAATCCTAATAAAGGTGTCTCATTTGTCCCCATTGAAAGTGGCATCATAGGTCATTTGTATGTAAGGGACATTTTAAGGTTTTTCTTAAAAATTTTCCACAATATTTTGCTTTTATATTCCCAAGTTATTCTGAATTGTAAGGAACAGTTAAACAGTTATTCTTAAATTTGCAAGTCTAGCTGTAGAAGTATACACGTTCTTTAGCACATGGACTGGGATTGCCTGCCAGAATGTTTTGGTACACAAGAGGGTGTGAGAGGTGAAAGCTGTGGTGATTCCTTTTGGCTGCTGGATTCATAGGGTTTGGGCACAAAGAACAAAGTCTGTTTCAACTCTTGGGTTGCATCAAACGTTTTAGGGCTTTCTGTCTGGAACAGGCCATCGGCGGTAACTGGAATTTCACCCATGAGCAGGAAACATTTCTGCTGGGACTGAAGTGTTTGAGAAGAGTGAGGTGGATTTCTGGTATTTCCCATTTAGCATCAAGTGGACTGTCTGGAGAAAGGACATCTCTGAGTATGACTTAGTGTCTGCCCTTCAATTAAGCTCCAAATTACAGCTTTATAAACAGCCCTCAATGGGGTTTATATTCACTTACACTGACTCAATTGCTTGTTTTAAGAATTATGATGCTGTTAGATTTGTGGACAGATTACAAATGTGTAAATACAGATTATTTGTTTGCATTCAGAAAACCCAGAGAGTCTTTTAACACAGAAGTGTTCCAATGTTAAAGCAAGACAATGATTAACTAGGCAGGCATGAAGGGTTTCATTGTCAAAATGGGTTCGATTTGAATAAAAAGCTCTGGATTTACCCTGGTGAAGTATATCCAGGATGTGCTGGATTCTCCTGTATTGATTCAGAGATCAAACTGCTTTTCTTTCACTGTAAACTTTTATCTCTGTATAGAATCACTTCTAATCTGTCCAGTAAAACACCTTTTTTGTTTGTTTGTTTTTCTGCTTGAGTGGATAGAAGTCTGCTCGGTATCATCACAGGGAGAGCTGCTCAGCTTTGTGTTCTGTAGTGTCCCCAATAAAATGACTGTGGCACATCTTTGGAACTTCTTGAAACATAAGGATGATCAGTAGAGTCAATTAAAATATAAGCCATGTTCTGGTACTTTTAAGGTAAGGGAAGGAGAAAAATTAAGCAAGATACTAGATTTGAAAACATAGAATCATAGAAAACATGGATTTCCAGACTTATCAAATATGTAGATATATCTTTTATGTGGTAAGTTTGGAAATCCATGTTCTCATGGTTTAGACATTTACCATAATGAAAGATGTATTTTTCATTACAGTAAACGTCTGAACCCTGAAAAGTGTTTTGAAAGTTCTCAGCTTAAAATCTAGAAAACCTTTTTTTTCCTGGAAACACATGCTCTAGATATTGAGAGATTGTTCTGATGCCCAGAAAGCAATTCAGGCCAACTGGTGGGGCAGGACCTGCAATAAGGAGATGTTCTTAGAGGTACTGGGCAAAGTTCATGTACAAATGTGTCCCCTTTACGGCTGAGAAGGGTGGGCAGCCATTGCTTTGTAATTTTATCTGGACAGCTAGTGCTTGAGACTTCTGAGAGTTAATGCAGTGAAAAGACAGACCCATGAATGAGGTTTTCCACCCCGACAGGTCCGTTGTAGGAGAGCCATGGTGTGACTGTGATGCTGTCAGTCAGAGTCGGAGCTGAGGGAGCACAGCGACAGCGAGAGGAAATCCCAAACGCCATCTCAGGCCAGTTCACTAAAACGTTGGCGGTGTAACTGTACTGGTAAAAATCACGTTGGTGCTTCTGATAAACTGTGTTAGCACAACTTAACCGGGGCAAGGAGATCCTTTTGCTAGAGTTTAATTGCAGGA
>NW_010292531.1:401-1140 GCF_000700745.2 Antrostomus carolinensis | reverse complement strand
ATGCCTTTTAGAGCCCAGTCCATTCCTGAGGAGCCAAAAAGGGAAATAATGGGGAACTGTGTCTTCAGCAATTGCCTTTTCCTCTTCGGAACACTTCTGCCTTTGAGCCGTTTCGATTATGAATGTTGAGATGAAGTCATTGTTTGTGCTTCAGAGCATGGCTGAGGTCAGGGAGAGGGGTGTGGAGCCACCGGGGTGGTGAAAGCTGGGGACAGTTGGGTATCTTTGGTGTGGAGCTGGTAATTACTGTTCAAATGAAAATTACACAAGAAGAAAGGAGGGAAGGAGCAAGCGGCAGATAATTGAACCTCTGGGGAGCCTGCAGAGAAAAAGGATTTTGGCACAGAGCTAAAAGTAATTTAGGGAACAGAGGAACAGTTGTTGGATAACTAGAAGCAAAAGTGTAACAAGAAGGGGCAGGGACGCACGGGGACGGGAGCCAGGAGGAATGGGAGATGCGTGTCTCTATCAGAGGCTGCTGTTAGCATGAGGAAACGGGGGCAAAACAAAAAACAAACAAAAGCACAAGCAAAGCAAAAGAAAAACCAAACTCCAGTTGGCTCACCTGGTAAGTTGACAGTTTCTCTGAAGCGGGTGTTCAGGGCAGGCCAGGAGAGGTGTATCCCGAAGCGAGCAGCCATCTGTCCCGTCTTGTTGCGTTAAAACACAGAGAGATTTGGCAGAAAATAACCCCCCGTTGCGTTCCAGCTTCTCCTCAGAGATCAGAGGGGCTGGGGGC
>NW_010292531.1:0-261 GCF_000700745.2 Antrostomus carolinensis | reverse complement strand
GGGATGAACCAGCACGGCCACGCTGTCACTTCAGTGAGGGCTCTCCTGGCTGGATTAGTGAATGGGGCAGGTTATTGAAGCGACAGAGCCCAGGTTCTTCTGGATTGCCAGTGAGAAATATACTGTCTGCAACAATGAGTGGAGGTACTTGAGAACATGAACTACAAACACATTGAGTTAAGGGAAACAAAGTGTAGGTACTTAAGCACATGAACTACAAACACGTTAAGAGAAAGAAAACCAGCTCTCTAGAGATTTTCT
>NW_010292530.1:0-6556 GCF_000700745.2 Antrostomus carolinensis | reverse complement strand
ATCCTGGCCGGGCTGGACCAGCCCGGTCCCACCTGGCCCCCTCCCCCGCGCTGCTGCTCGCCCCCGAGTTCACCCGGCCACGAGAGAAACGTTGAGTCCGAATTTCCACCCCGGCCTCTGGTGCTCACGGCTCTGGGAGCAGCTCCTGGGCAGCAATTTTCCACTTTTAGCTTCAGCCGAGAGGTTGCTCTCGGAGTCGGAGACATCCTGGTTTCCATCTCTTGTGCTTCACCAATGACAGCAACACGGGCTGAGTGACAGTGGGAGGGGGACAGGGCAAACCCGAGTGACCCAGGGCCCTGCTCCGGGTAAAACCCCGGGCACGGGCTGGTTGCTCCCGCTGGAAGATCTGGGCTCATTCCAGAGCTGTTACCGCACAGTTCCTTGTGTTGGACATCCCGGTCTCATCCCCACTGCAGATGGGGATGGAGCGGCCGGTGGCTTCCCAGGAGAGCAGGAGATGTGGCCTGACGTTAGCACAAGAATTTCTGCTCAGCACCGTTTATATCCAACATTAAATACACGTTTGTTAAAGCTTCCATCAGCTCAGCCCCTCTGATCAGGCTGCCTGTTAATGGATTTTATAACAATATCTACGTCTGTTTAATTTATTTTCTCTCTCTGCAGCACTTTTCTGCCCTGGCTGCTACAGCATGACAGTGACACCTCATCAAGGTTCCGGCTGTTCCCTTTCCCACCTTTGGACTGAAGCACGCCTGTTCCACCAAAGTTGAATCCACACTTGGCCCACGACAATGTTTAACCCCCCTGGAAAATGGGAGTGTAGCTGTATCCCCTTCCCAGTGCATCCCTGGGACACACAGCCAGTGAGACCAGTGGAGCTCTACCTCAGCAACTGGGCTGGGTCAGGATCTGTTGTCCCAACTGGTGCCAGTGCCATCCCTTGAAAAAGGGTCCTGGTGTTTGATGGTGATCCTGGAGGGTTTGGCAGCTGGTGATTAAGTTGCTAATTGCTGTCAGCGGGGTCACCCAGGGATGGCACACGGCCCATGGTGCTGAAGCCACGACTCCTGGGCTGGAGGGTGCTTCCTGCCAGGCTGCGCTGCGCTGCACAGCGTGTTTTATACGCCTGCTCGTTCGATAAAAATAAATCTTCATGTTCGCAGTTTGCTTTAAACTACATCAAGGTGTCAGCTGAACTGACGGCTCCTCTGAGAAACAACTTCGGTAGGTGCCGGCAAATTGCTCCTGGGTGAGCCTGGGATCTCACCCTGTGACTGGAGATACTGGCAGGGCCCAGCCCGAGAGGGAGGGACCCCCAGACACAGCCGGCCCCAAACTTCCATCACTATAGAGACCCTCATTTCTCTCCCATTTGCACCCAAAGGCCCATCACGCCGTAGCACCCCTTCATTGCCATGAGGCCTCACGCACTGGCACAGACCCAGGGACAGCTCCAACAAGCAGCTGCACCTCCAGCACCCTCTTTCCTGACAACCCAGCACCAGGCTGCAGCTACCATAGCCCCTCTCCCATGTCATCCAGCCCCATCCCCCTCCCCTGTCACCCCTCGCAGCAATCAGGGGGTCCCGCTCTGGGAACGCAGCAAGGAGGGCCCAGGAGCTGAGCCTGCATCTCCACCATCCAACATCTCACTCACACGACCGCTCTTTCTCGCCGCGCTGAGGCTGCCGAGCTGTGTTTGGGTCAGACATCGCTGGTGGCAGCCGCCTCAGGAACACGTGAGCTGCTTGGTTTTGCCTTTAACGGGATTCTCCCCAGCTCAGGGTGCAGGCAGGAGCTTTCCCGCACCCAGGGGACCCTCTGGAGCTGCTGACCAAGGCTCTGGGAGCTCCTGGAGATGCTCTGGGCTGTGCCAGCACTGTGGAACCTTTTTCTTCCTCTGGTGAAACCGTAAACAGAGCAGTGTCCTTGCAGTCATCTCCTCCCGACACAGATCTCGCATGAATCTGGGCTGAATCCAAATGATCTTATCTGTGGAGGAGACTGAGGATTTCCTACCGCCAGGCGTTTTCGACTTCAAACCAGAGGCAGCCCCATGGGATGGGGGAGGTGAGGGGGCCTGGGGCAGAACTGGGGGAAGCCCCCTCACTGCCCCCCCTCATCCAGCTCCTCCAGTTTGGGGTGGGGGCTGCACTCTGTCTGCGCCTTCCCACAGACAAGACGGGACACCAGCCCCACTGAAAATCCAGCAAAAATCCTCTGCAGAGGGTCTCTGCTGCTGGACCAGCCCCGTTGGATCCAGTTTTAGTTAAAATGGTTTCTAGCAACCCACACGTGCACAGCCAAACTGTGCAGCCCCCGCCGTGCTCAGGGGGACGGGCCTGGAAAAACGCAGCCTGAACAGCAGCTTCCCCCCACCACGGGACCATGAATGCTTCACCTTGTTGCTGGCTTCTCCAAGGAGGGAGAGGTGCTGAGGCCACCGCATTCAGCAAAGCCACACAGTCAGCTCCCGACACCACACAGCGAAATGAGAGAAGAATGGGAAAAATAAAGGAAAAACCCCACAAAATACACACAATGACTGTCTGGAGAAGCTGCCCACACCCATGTATGAGCAAAAGCACCAAGTGCTCCCACTGCCTGGGAAATCCTCCCCTTCCCCACCACATACAGCCACCAACACCTCCTGCCCTTCTCCAGGGAGGAGCTCCTCTTCCATCCCCAGTCTGGACATGGAAGTCTCCCAGTCCCCATGAGGCTGTTTCTTATTCTTATTAAAAGATGTCAGCTCTGTGTTGTGTGTTTATTTAACATCCTTCTCCTTAATAGCACCCTCACCCCAGAGATGCAACCTCTTCCACAACACCATGGAGCCCACCCCGCTGGCTGCCCCATGGCCATCACCCAGGGACAATGTTTCTGTCACCTTCCACGGAGCAGGGACTGCACCAACGCCTGCCAAAATCACACAGGACTGTGGCAATCACTGGCCAGGGGCTGGATTCCAACCCAGTACTGGTGCAGACACTGGTACCACCACATCCAGGGAGGGGAGAACCTGAAAGCAGCTTCACAGCACAAATTTGCAGTCCCTCCCCTCAGTACAGCCGTGAGATGCATCAGAGCCTTTCAGAAGAGCTGAGACATGAACACAAATTCCCCTTTTAAATCAGCAAATGTTTGTCTGGAATAAATCCAAACCAAGCAGAGGTTAACGCATTCCTGGGAAATACATTACATGTAGCATGCACTGGTCTTCCTAATGGAGCGTGGTGACGCTCCATCTCGTCCTGGATCACTCTGATAACCATGGGAAGTCAGAGTGGACTTCACATTAATTTGCTCAGTAACAGCCACTTAGGTTTGATGCACTTAATACGGAAGGAGCGCGGTATGAATAAGTAATTGATATCCTTTCCCAGCCAATTGGCACACAGCAAGGGGAGGGTGTATCTTTCAAACCAGTAACTACTTATCACACCTTTCACTGCACAGGAAGCTGCTGGAGTTGTGATAAACATGATCAAACTATTAAACTAAAAAATATCTGGCGATGTGGTTTCCGGGAAATGGTGCCTCAAACAAACCACAGCTACTGCCAGCAGAGACAATATTTTAGGTGCTTCTATGGCTCATGGAGGGGCGGGGGGGGTTAGGGAAAGGAAGCTCAGAAAGCATGCACTCAGAGGAACAGGGCTTCCTTAAAAACAGGCAACACAATACAACCCATTTCTAAAGACGTGAATGAGCTAAGGTCACTGTAAACCTGCACACAGTTATTAATTGCCAAGTCTCACACACCTACAGACCAGAGATGGAAGCTGCCAACCCAGCTCACACCAGCAGTGATGCTCAGGCTTTGGCCAGGAGCCTGCGAGCCCACCTTTACCAGACACATCCTACTATTGGTGAGAAACCCCCACTGATTTCATCTACCTTTGTCTGCCTAAAGAAAAAGTTCTCCCTTCGCAGAGATGCTGCCCCAGCTCCAGCCCGGCCCTGCTCCTGCACTGGCTCCTGCCGCTGTCGAGCGCCACTTCCCCTTTCATAAATCACATTTTGCATTCTGAGCATGCGTCTCCTCTGCCATGCCATTTTTGTTTTCAGATAACCATTAGCTTAATTAATCAAGGGAAATGCATCATTTCTGATTGTCTGCTCCAACAGCTAAGGCTGGGACAACAGGGAAACGCTTCCCACCAAACCATCCTTGGGCATCCTCCCGGCATGGGTTGGGGTCCACCAGCCCTGACTCCTGCTCTCCACCACCCTCAGCCACCACCTCTGCCCGTCACTTGCAGAGCCCCTGGTGACACACAGAGTTGATTAAAACCCTCTTAAGATTCAGCCCAGCTAAAAGGCAAGATGTTGGTTTTAACCAGTTCCCCTATTTCCACTTGCTCTCCGCACACAGACAATCAGGTTTTGGGGTCCCCACGCAGGCAGGTGAGAATCACGGGCACTAAACTTATTGCACAAGTTCCCATCAACTACGGAGCATCAACTGCAACGAGATGAACTGAGCTGGCAGCATCGACCTCGCCCACACTAACAAGTTTAACCAAATAGCTGGGACAGAGGCATCTTCCTGCTGGAAGCTCCCACAAGCCATTCCCAACACTGCACCAGCACACTGAGTAGCAGATCTGAGCTACAACAGACCAAAATCAATGTCTGCAACAACACTGTCCACAGTTGAGATGGTTCAGCTTGGACACAAGCCTCCACAGCTGTCCCAGCTGAGAAAATGGCCTCCACACACTCAACAGTTGCTTGTCCTCTGATTTAACCCAAGCTGCCCTGGAAAAGCACTGGCTCTGGCATGAGAACATCTGTAGGCAAGGCTGGGGCTGACATATCTCTGCAGTGGTTCCTACTGCCAACAAGCCCCAGCAGATGACACCTGGCTGGATGCTGCCCCACCTTCCTGCAGATGCCACATAATCCTCAGGATTTACAAAGGAACCGTTGCCAAGCTGACTTTTGAATTTATTTAAGTAAAATGAAGCCTGGGAAGACGAGGTGGCCCAAAACTGAGCAGCACGAGACAGAGGGGTTTATTTTTGCTCTGGGAACAGTGCTGCCATGCAGGGTGCTCCCACCCCTGGGCTCTCGTACACAGCAGGGGAAACTCACCCAGGTCTGCAGGCAGCTCCGGGGTCACCGCAGGGTCCACCTTACCCAAAGCAGTTAATTCTGCTTCTCACAAGCTGGAGGCTCTTGTCCGTACACATTAATGTACCATCAATGACAACATTTCAACTCAGATCTCTTCTGGAAGAGAAACCAACTTCAAGAAAAGCCCAAGACAAGGAAGGCACAAGGTTCAGAGGACAGTTCCTGCACGAGCACTTGACGTTCCCTGGGGAGCAGGGACCGAGCACCGTGTCCCAGCCATGCACAGGCAGCTCCACAGGCCCATTGCCAGGTTGCCACCTTCATGTGAGCCACTTAGAATTAAAAAATTGTAAGGGATCAGCCCTGAACTGTATTTCCAGCAGACTCCAGCAATTATTAATCTAGTTCAGAGATGTCTGCAGGCTTTTTTGTGGAATTTGGACCATCTTGCTGGCTGTTGAAGGTCAACTCCTCATCTAACACGATCCTCCCCAGCACTGGGGTGGCAGTGTCAGGCTGAGAATTGGCAATTGCCCATCACAGCCATCCCAGTAACGCTCCAGTTTTCCCACTGCAGAGCTCACACAGCCCATTTAAGCCCAGCACTACCTCAGCACCACGGGGAAACACCGAACCACTGGCTCCCATGACCTTGGCTGCCTGCCTGGGTGGCCCGAGGAGAAAGCAGGGTGCCCTTAGGCGCTGCGGGCAGCACGCTCTCGTCTGCGCTTCTGGGGAGAAGCCAGAACTATATTCGATACGTCGCATCTCGGAGCTGATTTAACCTGCAAGCGCCCGCTCCCGGACACGCCAGCCTCAGCCTGCCCGCTCAGGGACACCTTCTGCGCCGGGCAGATGCAGAAACAAACGCACTCCAAACCCTGGTAGTTTTTGTAAAGGTTTATAGTCCTTTGCCATGATTGCATGATACATTTCTTCCCCCGTGACACAGCCCTCGGACCAGGAAGCGCCGCAGCCGGGCTTTGCAATCCGATCTACGCTAGCGGCAGAACATCAAATGCACTTTCAACATCTCCATTTAATATTTACATTCAAGCAATTAATAATTGGAAGCTTATAGTTTAGACATTTCTAATAGCAGCAATTTCTATAATAGCTTGTTTAGCTTTAGATAACGATTTTTTTTTTTTTTCACATAGAAACACCACATGTGTACAGTATCAAAAAATATATACCAGGGATGGTCCTGCGGGTCGGAAGGAGGGCAAGGGGACAAGACTAACAAATGCTGAATGGTTAAAAAGGAGAACAGAAAATATTTGTTTGATATAGTTTATAAGGTGATCTAGGGACTCCATAAATCTAGGCTTTATATTTCATTATATAAATACCTACAAATAAATATATTAGCGTGGCCAGAGAGCGACCAGCCTTCAGCTCAAACAATACATTTCAAGAACACCACGTACAAACGGGAGCAAGAATCACTCGACAAGTTAGCACTGTTAAAATATAATACTATAACTCTGAGTAACTGGCGGGCCCCGTC
>NW_010292529.1:0-322 GCF_000700745.2 Antrostomus carolinensis | reverse complement strand
ATCTAGAGGGCTTGTCGGCAACATTCAAAAGCCAATAGAGTTTATAATTCTACTCTATCATTTCTTATTGATTAGAGTAATCAAGATAAAAAGCTAGCCGGGCTCCGAGAAGTTCAGCGGCATATCATTAAAGATAAGAGTCAGTTAATTCTGGCGCAGGGGTAATGGTGCCGGCGATGAAGAGTTCATTTGCATGAGATGCTGAGCCCCGTAACAAGAGGACAAAAATCACTAATTAGGACTGCAGAGTGTCTCGAGTTCTTCAAGCACCCTTTCGAGATGAGGGATGATGCAAAGAGATCGCACTTTTATGTAAATCCAG
>NW_010292528.1:0-7003 GCF_000700745.2 Antrostomus carolinensis | reverse complement strand
AGCTACTAAGAAGAAAATTAACCCTATCCAAGCAGAAACCAGGACAGAGGGAAACTGCACAACCTCCCTGGCCCCTGTTCCATTGTTTGAGTGCCCTCATTGTATAAAAGTTTATCCTTATATCCAGTCTGAGCCTCTCTTACTTCAACTTATGTGTGTCAGCCTCACTTGCTTCACCTTACACGTGTTGTATCTCATCTGCCCACTATGCAGATGTTCACCACTGTGAACAGCCTGACATGATTTTCTTGATTATATCCTTGTAGGATGGTAGGTTTTCTGAAGCCTTCCCTTCAGAGGGTGAAGAAGGCCAGCTTCCTCATCCTTCCCTGATAGGGCATGTGCTCCAGCCTCAGCTGTCATGAGGGCTCTCTTCTGAATTTGATTAATTTGTTCAGAATATTTTTTATACTAGGGGCCCCAAAACTGGATGCAGTATTCCACATGTGGTCTCATGAGTGCTGAGTAGAGTGGAACTTTCCCTGATCTGTTTGCTATGCTCCTGTTCATCTCACCTAGGATGGAGTTGGCACTCTGCTGCCAGGACACACTATGAAGACTCTCAGGTCCTTTTCAGCAGAGCTGCTCCCCAGCCAAACTATTCCCAGCCTGTATTGTTTAGAGGTGTTCTTCTTTCCAAGATGCAGGACTTAGCATTTGTCCTTGTTGAATTTCATAGGGTTCCTGTTGGCCCATTCCTTCAGCCTGTCCAGGACTTCTTGGATAGCAGTCCTGTTCTTAACCATATCAGCTGTTCCCTCCATTTTACTGTGATCTGCAAACCTGAGTATACTGCAATCAGTCATCTCTTCAAGATAATGTTGTTAAACAGAACAGGTCCCAGAGCAGACCCCTAAAGTTGTACACTTTTTACCAGCCTCCAGGTAGAGCACAACCCATTAACGGCTACCCTTAGAGCCCACTGCCCTCCAACTCTCTTTTTACCCATCCAGACTGTAATGTCCTATTTTGGATTCAAGAATATTGTGGAAGACAGCATCAAAAGCCTTGCTAAGATCAAGGTAAATTATATGCAGTGCTCTCATCTCATTCACAGACCTTGCCATTGTATTGTAGAAGGCAATCATGTTGGTCAGACACAATTTACCTGGCTCATACCCACAGTATTCTCCCTGACTAAGTCAGGCTTGTTGCTCACCTGCTGCTGGGTGCCAGACGATGGCAGGCGCTGCCCCTCCATGTCCCTCACTAGATGCCAAAAGGAGCCACCTTGTATCTCTCCAGTATCCAGTTTGTTATCAGGCCAATCCCCACTGCTTTAATATTTATCTCTAAGCAGAGGATTTACAAAAAAATGAACTTAAACCAGGTTTTTAAAGATCTAAGCTTTCTATATCATCTGCTTACCTGCTAGGAAATGAGGAGTATAAACAACCTAGAATCACTCAGGCTGACAGATTAGTGGCCCTTGAAAAAGCAAAGTATCAGTGAATAGCAAACAAAAATTTTCTCATGTGAAAGCTGCACTGTGAAAACAGTCTATAGCTCATTGGACAAAAATAAACAGATTAGTGCCCCATGCAACTGATGTTTTGTGCAGTCTGGGCATTGACATAACAAGCTTATGAAGTTGGGGCCAGGCCAGTTCTGATTCCAGGAACACAGCAAGAGATTGATTAAAGTGAGCTTTATACCATCTGTGGTCAGGTTATGCTTGGTATAGTTCATATATCTGCAAGAACACCAATAAATATGCCAGTAGAGACAACAAGTTTTCATGAACTGAGAAAAGAAATAGAAGCCAAACAGGGAGTTGCCTTCTACCTATTCAAGAATGAGTGGCTCCCTGTCACCTGTGAGAAAACATCACCTGCAAAGGAAAGCTGGTACTGGAAGATGGTCCCTTCGAAATTAATTTATGATTCAAACTCCAATTCATTCCAATAGTTATTCAATTAAATTTGGTATAGGTGTTTTGGAAGAAATTCAAAGTCTGCATTAGCAAGACAGTATCAAAATATATATCTGCTTAGGAATGACTGGCTCTGAACTACATTACTCTATTAATGAGATTGAAAGTAAAGGCCAAATTATAGCCAGGGCATAAACAGGCACAGTTTAATGGGCTTCAGTGATATGATACTCATGTATGCCAGGTGTAAGTTTTGCCACAAGAGGGTCAGGCAGAACAAAGTAGTCCTTTCCTCTCCACACCTTTGGCTAACGCTGAGCAGCTGTCATTCCCACCACAAAAATTACTTGATTACATATACATGCCATTTCTGATCCATCCACAGCATAGGCCTCGTGCCAGCTCCTGCTGTGGGTGGCTTGGCAGGAAGCTCCATTAAGGTCTGAATTACCAGCACACATAATCACCAATGTCAGCTGCTAAACATGAGGCAGTTATGTCAAAAGATAGACCAGAGAATATATTTTGTGAATAATCTCCTGTTTAATGTTTTGTTATCTCAAACATCTAATTGGACCCAGAAAAGATTTGCTAGTGCCTATAAGCACTTTAACACTGAACTCAGTAAAGTTTGAATACTACAGGAAACACTCTCCATGTTAAGGGAAGGCAAGTAGATAGCTGAAAATGGTAATTATTTAGGCAGGTAAATTAATACTGTGTTCTCATATCCATTTGCATTAGAGCAATTCAGATACACTTTTGTTGCCACTTTCATTTGTCTTTTGATAAAAAGCTTTCCAAAATGTGTTATGTGTGGATTTGTAGTAATAAAAACATAACATATATTTCTAATAGCAGTGTATGGATTTCCCAGGTATGTGCAATGAATGTTGAATCTATTTTGGAGCAGTATCTTCTTTTTATGGAATATTGAATCCATTCTATGCTATTAATTAATGCTATCATTATTGCATGTATTCTCTGATGGAATTTGCTGGGGTAGACCCTCCTGCTTCTCACTAAATTACAATGTTATAATTAAATCCCATAACAGTGTGGGATTAGGCAGTAATGCTAACAGAGCAAGTAGCTGTTATGAACTGCTAATATCATTTTCTGACATTGTCTTTTATAAACTATTTAGGTATAAAGTAAGTCTAATAATCCCACTTTTCCTAGGAACCTCTTCTCACCTAGCCTCCTGACAGAAAAATATTTTTCAAACTGTATAATACCAGAGGCAATCTTTGGATGTATCTTTGGATATTCTTTGGAATATTCTTGGCTAAGAATATTTACATACTTGTTACTTAATAGTTTTAAGATTTACTCCTTTTTGGACCTATTTTATGTAATTTTTGATGTGCAGAATAGTTCTGCAAATCTTAAGTATACAGTTGCTCTTTAGGCATTAACATTCACATTCACAAGCTCCCCTTAGCTTTGCCAGTGTATGATTTTTCAGATAATTTTTTTGTTTGACCAGGCTAATTCTAATCCCTTTCTTCTGGACTTTGTGGTTGCTTCTTTTGCCTATAAACAAAGCCATATGCCAGTCTGAGAATCATGTATCTTTTTGATAGTTTAACACCACAAAATCTTCCTGGAAACCCTAAGACAGACCTCTTCTGCTTTGAACCCTAAAATTACTAGGTCCCCAAAACCCCCATATTTTGGACCCTACATGTAAAGCTCTCCAATGCGAGGCAAGAACCCATATGGCTACTTTATTTGAACTTAAATACCAGAGTCCTTTCAGATTTATTTAGCTATGTAAATGAAACAAAAAATTAAGGTAATAACCACATGTACCAGTACAGGTTAGGGGCTGACATGCTGGAGAGGAACTCTGTGGAAAAGGACCTGGGTGTCCTGGTGGACAGCAGGCTGGCCATGAGCCAGCAGTGTGCCCTTGTGACCAGGAAGGCCAACAGTATCCTGAGGTGCATTAAAAAGAGTGTGGCCAGCAGGTGGACGGTGGTTCTCCTCCCCCTCTACTCTGCGCTGGTGAGGACACATCTGGAATACTGTGTCCAGTTCTGGGCTCCTCAGTTCAAGAGGGACAGGGATCTTATAGAGAGAGTCCAGCAGAGGGACACAAAGGTGATTAGGGGCCTGGAGCATCTCCCCTATGAGGACACTTCTTGCAGAGCAACAGGATTAAGACAGATTCGTATGGAATGCCGGTGATAAACTACTGTCTTCAGAAGTATATACAAGCATTAAGTTACAAGTTACTAAAAATGTTATTAATTGCTAAAAGGTGACAAGTTACTACAAAGTGCTAAGTTGGTAAAATAATTCTCTAGAGATTTTCTAAGTTTCCGAGGAAGATCCTCAGAGACATCTTAGTCTTACCCAAAGGTGTCCCAATGCAGGGGAAGAGAAGCTTCGCCCGTTGGCTGGTCCCAGGGGTCAGAGGTCTGCGATGGAGTCGTCCCTGACTTGTCATCTTCCCTGACTGTGATGGTGTCTTCCCCAATTCCCTCCTTTCTTTGGGCTATTTTTATACTATTTTTACCTGCAAGTTCACAAGAAAGAGCCATCCATGGCTTAGAGAGCATGAAAGGCTGATTCTGTGCTTACCCTGGTGAATGACAGAGACTCACATATGCAGGTCCAAGCTCTGCCGCTGACTTGCTAATATCTTTGCCACATCTCTTAAATTTAGCATCACCAAGGGATATTCTGAGTGTTTGGGTCATGAGCTCAAGGTGGAAAACTGTCAGTTCACAGGTTAGTCTCAAGTTCATTGCTCTCTTTAGCCTAAGGGAGTAGAAAAATCATGTCCATGGAGATGGCCCTCAGAATGATCCTATTATATAGAGACTTAGGTAAAAGTACTTACCCAGCCTCAGAGCGAATTGTGCATAACACATGCATAGCCTTTAAGTCAATATCAAAATTGTCTGATAATGTGTCATGAGTTTTACAAGGGCTTACAGCCCTGCGGGTTTGTTTGCACTCAGGAGGCAAAGGGATGTGCTTCACATCTCCAGCAAAATGTTGTTTTGTGTTCCAATGGTTGATATGCTTCTGATATTGTGATAAATAGTCACTGGATGCTTTCTAGACATAGGGAAAACAGATTTTTTTTTTTTTTTTTCCATATATCAGTTTTAGGAAGAGCTGAAGTCTTTTGTGTAAATTTTATTGAATTTAAACCAAGACAAACATCTGGTAAGAAAAATTGTAGCTCAGTTGCTGCAATTTGAGGAAACTGATTGCAAGTGGAAATAGAAATATGTGAAGAAATAGCATCATCTTGTTACTAAAAGAATCTTCTGAGACTTGCATTTTACTTGCAAGAGATCATGAAAAAGAAGTCACATAAACACAATTGCCTAGTAGTATCTAATTACATTATCAAGATACACTTGTCACTGAGATTGCGTGCTGCAGTAAGTGCAATAATAAATAATACCAGAAAAGGATTTGCTGAAGAAATTCCAAAGGCTGAATCGTCATTTTTGTTAAAATAATTACATTGGGAAGAGTTTCAAAATTAGAATAGGAGCCATTCACTTAACCATGTAGAAAGGATTAAACCGTGGTGGTGGTATATTAAGATAGTCTTTGGCCCATCCTCAACATAGCTGAGAGCATGCGAGAACTCAAAATTCTTAGCTCAGCGGGAATTTTCTACATTAAGTTTTGGTGTTGTTCTTTTTAATTCCTCCCTTAAGTAACATCTATTGGGGAACATTTTTCAAGTCAGACAGTTCATAGATTTTCTTTATTTATTTTTACATGATTGACTGTTGTTAAAATTGAGAAATGAAGGGCTAAATCTTAAGCAAATGGGAAAAAAGGGTGGAGAATGTGGGCTGCCTGTATGAAAGAATATGTAGGGGGTCAAAAATCTCTATGGTACCAGATCTCACATGAAACTTCCCTGTCCCTGGGATAGTTAATAACATCTAAAACCATGGGATTGTGTATGGCATTTGTCCATCTTACTGAAAATAAATCCAGACCCAAAAGGTCTTATTTTCTTCTTGCTTAGAAGGCATTACCTTTTTATTAATGGAAATCAAAGTGATCATTTATATGCCTGAAAGAGCAGAAAGCTAGGGCCAAGAAATTTGCTTTTCTAATTTCCTCCTTTTTGGAGTTTTCATGAGGGAAGGTATCATTAAGCATATATAGTGCAAGAGGCTAATGGTAAAAGTCCATTACTTGTAGACTATTGTACTACACCATCAAAAGAATGCTTGTTCTTTAAGGCAAGTATTCAAGATCCCAGATTGGAGGGAAGACCTCTAGTGTCCTATTAATTTATGCCATAGAAATAGACATACGGACTTGTGCACTGTACTATTGCCAATGGAAGAAGTTCTAAAAGATGAATCGTGAAGTTAGAATTCCCTGCAGGAACTCATATATGACTTAGGAGGAAAACTGGATTAAGTTGATAGGAAAACTGTGCTTATACTTCCTCCTAACTACTTCTCTAGGGAAAAACTAAGATGCTGAATTTATCAGACTTGAATCTGGAAAGAACTTCACAGAGCTAAAAGGATTATTTGGGGGTAAGAACTTGTGATAGTTTCACCTAAAAACCAGAACAGAGCTCTGGCCAGACTTATGACATTCCTGCAGTAAACATACAGAAATCAAAGATAAAAAGTACATTTATGCTGGATCACATTCCATCTGCAGTTAACTGCTCATTTTAATTTCAAATTTCTACTTCTGTTCTATCTCCACTTAATGAAACACATTTTGTTTCTAATTTCTAAAAATCCAACCTCAGAATATTCTAGTAGCCTTGACTCAGAGAAGTGTGAAATGCAACTAAGCAATTGGAAAGGAGGCTTGGTGGAGATCTCTCACTCTTTGATTAATTTAGTTGAACAACTAAATCTAAACTATGAAGTTTTTATTAAGTATTTCATTCCATGACAACATTTATTGCTACCCTGTTTTGGGTTTTTTTTGTTTGTTTTTTTGTTTTTTGTTTTTTTTCACTGGTGTCTGATACCTGCTTTAGGCTTTATTATTATTGTAGAATCTAATTTGCAAATTAAGATATTTCTAAAAGTATTTGAAACATATTTCAAATACACAAACACTTTTCAAATAGATAAGCAAGTAATCACAGAATCACAGAGTCACAGAATGTTG
>NW_010292527.1:4609-7839 GCF_000700745.2 Antrostomus carolinensis | reverse complement strand
ACAAGGCTTTTTCTCGCCCGTAGCCAGGCTTGCGTGGGAGCGCGAAAATATTTTGCTCCCAGGTCCGTGCCTGCATCCTCCCTTCCTCCCCACCGCTCTCCAAAGCCACCGCAAAATGGGGACCAGAAGTGCTGGCAGCCAGGGAAGGCAGCTTGCGTTAGACGTGCAAGATCCCAGACCCATTCCAAAACCCAGAGCCAGATTCCCAGTGTTTTTTCCCAGCTGCCAAGCCCAGGATCAGTCCTTGTGCCTTTATATCAGGGTTTTGCCTGTGCTCAAATTAAGGTGCAGCTCAGCTGGGTCCTGGGAACAGGGTTTGCACGCAACGAAAGCACAAGACCTCTGCAAGAGCGCGGGGTGCAGCGAGTTTTGCAAGGGCTCAGGTGCCATCCCTGAAGCCCACTCCTCATTTCTTCTCCTGGATATTCATAGAATCATAGAATCATAGAATGGTTTGGATTGGAAGGGACCTTAAAGATCATCTAGTTCCAATCCCCCTGCCATCAGCAGGGACACCTTCCACTAGATCAGGTTGCTCAAAGCCTCATCCAGCCTGGCCTTAAACACTTCCAGGGAGGGGGCATCTACAACTTCCTTGGGCAACCTGTTCCAGTGTCTGGCCACCCTCACAGTGAAGAAATTGTATTGTTTTACAAGCTGCAGCGCTGCGGGTCAGCAACTTATTCGTGACTCAAGGCTGCAGGGTAGGTGGGGAGAGCAGCCCCCCCAGCCCTGAAAGAGCCCTGCTTCCTCTCTGTGTCCACACTGCAATCCTGGGGGCTATTTTTGTCCTTTCCCTTCTATTTATTGTGCCAAAGCCATGTGTGGTTGGAGAACGCTCTGATGTTTGCTTTATGATTGCTTCCTTCCCGCCCATAACCTTTTGCCTTAAAACGGGATTCACCCTGATCCTCAACCCAAGGCCGGGAAGTTTGGGCAGCGTGCCATGGGTGCTGGCACCACAAGGCTCTTGGGGCACAGAAATTCCTTGTTTAGACCCTGATTTTGATGCAAAGCTGAGCTCAGATGTGCTGCCTTTCAGCTCCCCCAGGTATTTTCACCAGGTACAAACTTAGAGCCCTGAACCTCCTGCCCTCGAGCATCCCCAAACCTCTTCTCCTTGAGCATCCCCAAACCTCCTGCCCTCGAGCATCCCCAGCCCCTGCTCGGTGCCGCCGGGCGCTGCCGCGCTCGCAGCCAGCCCTGTGCAGTACTCGGCTTTTCGAAAGCAGACAGATGGGTGAGTGGGAACCATGGCAGCGAGTCCTCCAACAGGAGCCACCACGAGAGAGAGGGGGAAAATTTAAAAAAAATAATAAAATAAGCAAGTCACAGAAGGCAGCCACCCTCATTGTCCTGACCAAAGTCCCACAGACCGTCTGCAACCGAGGGAGGAACTGAGTGAGGGCCACCCCTTTGCAGGGGCCAGGCTGTGGCAGACCTACATGAGCATCCCCAAGGCCACCACCAGAGCCACCCATCCCCAACGCCACCACCGGAGCTACCACAGGGACAGCTTGTTCTTATCCTCTCTGACACCCTGCTCAGGGCACTGAGACAAAGCGAGGGTGACCCCCCTTCTGAGCCAGACTACTGGGGCTGGCTGGAGGCTTGGACCAGCCTGGAGATCACGGGGCCACTGGCCTTGATAAACTGAGGAAGGGGCTGGGGAGTAGGACCCCACTGCTGTGTCAAAGCATCGGTGGAGCCTTGGGCCTGGCCACTGGTCAGGACGGTTTGCAGGTACCCCCAGCATGCTGCTGCCTTCACCACTCCACAGTACAGCACAGCGTGGGACCCACGCACCACGGCTTGTCCTCCTTGGGGTAACCACCAGATCCAAATCCTGGTGGGAAATCACAGAATCCCAGACTGGTTTGGGTGGGAAGGGACCTTAAAGCTCATCCAGTCCCAACCCCCCTGCCAGCAGCAGGGACACCTTCCACTAGACCAGGTTGCTCAAAGCCTCATCTGACCTGGCCTTGAAATGTCCAAAAGCTTCTGAAGGCAGCAGAACCAGCTAGGGTTTAGCTCAGCCCAGCCTGGGCTTAGCTCAGTTCAAACTGGTGGCAGTTTTGCTGGTCTGCATTGGAGGTTTCCATCTAGGACAGCAGCAGTAGCTGGGGCAGAGTGAGAGCATCCCCCGGCTCCCGCTGCTCGGGGTTTTATCAGCAAGGGAGGTGTCTTTTAGCACCCTGGGAGGGTTAAGCCCAGCTTACAGCTTATCAGCTAACTGTGGCTGTGAAACCATCTATCTCAGAAGAAAAACACTGCAGAAGAAAAAAACATTGCATCTTGCAGTTTCAAATTAACTAGATCTCTCTTTTCTTTTTTTTTCCAAAGCAGAAAACTGCAGCTACACTCTCCCTTTTCTGGTGCACGGGGCGGTTGCGGCAGCCGGCGGGTAGAGCTTCAGCAGGCTCCCCACGCCGGTGCAGATCCTTCATGTGTAGGAGTAACTGCTGATTGGGAGCAGCCCAATTGCAAGGAACTCCCAAAAGTTACAAACCTCAACGTCTTGCTGAATCAGAGTATGAAATCCAGAGCAGCTCCAGGCTCTGCAGCCTGGAGAACACCAAGAGCTGGGGTTCTGCAGCCAGGACCTCTTTGTTGTACATGACAATCTCCATTCTTTAATGACTTTAAACTAGAAGAGGGGAGATGGAGATGAGATAGATGCGAGGAAGAAATTCTTTGGTGTGAGGGTGGTGAGACAGTGTCCCAGGTTGGCCAGAGAAGCTGTGGCTGCTCCTCCCTGGAAGTGTTCTCGGCCAGGCTGGATGAGGCTTTGAGCAACCTGGTCTAGTGGAAGGTGTCCCTGCTGCTGGCAGGGGGGTTGGGACTGGATGAGCTTTAAGGTCCCTTCCAACCCAAACCAGTCTGAGATTCCGTGATTTGATATGAAAAGATAAGATATTTAGACTATATATAAAGAGGATATTTTTGATGCTGAGAGTTGTGAGACACTGGCCCAGGTTGCCCAGCGAGATGGTAGAAGCCCAAACTCTGGAGACATTCAAGGTCAGGTTGGAATGGGCTCTGAGCAACCCGATCTGGTTGAAGATGTCCCTGCTCACTGCAGGGGGGTTGGATTAGATGATCTTTGAAGGTCCCTTCCAGCCCAAACCAGTCTGGGATTCTGTGATTTCCCTCCTGCAACCCTCCTTGAGATGCTGTCTGCAATTCCTGCACGCACGCCTGGCCCTAATGAAAGGGCCCGGCACCTTCCC
>NW_010292527.1:3669-4575 GCF_000700745.2 Antrostomus carolinensis | reverse complement strand
ATCCCCCAGCCAGTTAAACCTGCACAAACTGAGCCCAGCACACGCAAAAAGAAAAAAAAAACACCTCTCCTGGGTGAGGTCCTTATCACACATGAGTCAAAGCAGCCTCCCAGCCGTGGGTCCGACCCATCTCAGCGCCGTTGAGCCTCGGCGCCGATGGGAGGTGGCTGGGGCTCTGCACCGCAGATTTGGCTGTGTGTTGCCATGCTTTGCATCTCAAAAAAAAAGCCTGGAGCCCTCCCGGTCATGGCCCTCGACCCCCTGCAAGGCAGTGGCCAGGCTGCCCTCGCTGCTGCTCACTTGATCCCGTCTCCTCCCCGTTTAATCCGCGCTCCCCTCCCGGTATCCTCTGCTCCACTTTAATGCCAAACGTTGGCCGGCAGCCACTCGGCTCCGGCGGACGCCTTTTTTCCTGGTTATGCAACGCGCGGCTGAGCTGTTTGCCTTTCGCTGCGAGGGAGTTTTGGGAGGCCGGGTTGGGAACCTTGTGTGGGGAATGAGCAGATCTTGGGGTGCCCCAAACAGGGACAGAGAGGCAGCAACGCCGGTTCCCTCCCTCTCCCTGCCCCTGGGGCTGCTACCCATTCCCAATCCCTTCCCCCTCTCCTCTTTCCAGGTGTCCCACGGGTCCAGCCCTGCTCCCTTTTCCCGTGGACTCCTCCACTTTGGAAGAAGATCTTTCTACAAGCTCATGCCATGCCTGGCGCAGCGTCTCAGCCAACCCTGCCGTCTCACAGCCAGAATAATTCATTACACTATGAGTGGTGGTTGCAGCCCCATTTCACATCACTGTGCCCTGGGACCGCCAGCACCGAGTCCCATTTCTCTTCTCCCCATGAGAAAGAGAAGCACAAACCCTTCTCAAAGGGACAGCATGGCACCGCCACGGTCCTGAGTCCCTGCACC
>NW_010292527.1:0-3502 GCF_000700745.2 Antrostomus carolinensis | reverse complement strand
CCGAGGGGCTGAGCCCTTCCCAGCTCCAGGCTCCCCTTGAAGCTCTTTCCTGCGAGCAGAGACTTGAGCAGCACCTTCCCCTTCCAGGCGATGGGCTTATCTGCTCCAGCGCAGACCTGCTTTCCTGCTGGAGAGCTTTGAAGATAAGCGAGGCCTTGGGAGACCGGGTGTTTAAGGCTCAAGATGCCGTGTCTGGGGATGCTCTTCCTGGGCTGCCATACACGGCAGGATCTGGGTGGCCAACCATCCCACTGGCTTATTTTGGGGTAGGTCTGAGGTTCTTGCTGACAATGCCCGGAGTGAAGGAGAAGCCTCCAAGCTACAACAAGGTGCCCAAATGGGTCTCTTCCGTGGCGCTGGGATCCCCAGCTGAGGCTGCCGTGCTCTTCCAAAACCCACCATGACATCAAAAGCTGCCAAAGAGCCTCTTTTAGGGAAGAAAGCTTCCCCAAGCCTTGGCTGCTTTGGAAGACATCCTGGCCACCCACCACCAGACCCTGTCTCCTAAACCCCAACAGCCTCTGGTACCCACCAAATCGTCGGGGAGAAGGTTGGGACACAGAGGACACTTTGTTCCTTGCTCTCCCCTTAAATTATCCTGCCACATATATAGTAGATCTCGCTGCTATTTTTGGACCTTGCTTGTTTAATTATTGAGAGAGATTTTGAAGGATCTCTTGAAGGCGAGGAGACGAGCACCCGCAGGTGCTCACCAGATTTCTCCTCTCACTGCTGCTGCCCACGGGAGGCTGCTCAGCCTTAAAGCACTGAGCAGAAAACGGGGCCGTAGCCCCCAACATCTGCACGAATCCTTGGACACCAGCTCCTGCCCATGCCTGACTTGGCTACCAGTATGGCCATGGGGATGGGGAGACTGGGGTCAGGCTCTGAAACTGGTGGGTGAGCAACCTCTCTGCCGTAACCGCCACCTTATTGGCCTCTTGTGCAGGAGGAAAGCGGCTCAGGGGCTGAAACAAGGGACAAACTCAGGCCCCAGAGTGACACTGGGGACTTTGGGGACCTCAGGGACCTCATGCACTGGGGACCTCATGCAGAAGGGACCTTGTGCATGAGGTATCGGAGCTGGGAAACGCTGGGTCCCAACTGGCAAAAACCAGTGCGATCCCAGCGCCAGCTTCTGCCAGGAATGGACATGGCCCAGAATTCACCATTTTTATTTTTAACTAAAACAGCCACGTTTCTTGCTGAAAAATGACCTTATTCTCAGCTCGCCGAGTGGGAATCACAATGGCAGGAGATTTTTCTTTAAACCAGTTCCTTTCATTGTTTTTTTTCCACTTACAAAAAGCCGAAGAGCGAACGGCCTTTATTTGAGATTAAAGGGTTATGGTCAACTTGAAGTCTGCTGAGATTTCAACAAAATAATCCATAATGAAGTAAAAGCCGGATACTCAACTGGCATCAACTGCCGCGGTTTTATTATCTTCAGTTTTCCAACACCTGTTCCTACCTGCCAGCAACCTGGCCCAGGGACTTCAAGGAAAACATTGATTTATCCCAGCTGCTGGGCTCAGTCAGCCAGGATTAACTTCCAGGATAAGGGCTGTTGAAGGTATCAGTGATGCTGCCCATGTTTCCTAAGGAAATAAGATCTATATAGGATGATGTGTTTGGTCTGTTCATCCATCTCCTCTCAACCATGTTGGGTACCAAGGTAAAGATATTCACTTTAACAGTGCAGATATGAAGGTGCTACAGGTTTCATGAAAATAATCACAGACTCCCCGAATTGCCTCGATTGGAAAAACCCTTTAAGATCATCGAGTCCAACCACAAACCCAACACTGACCAGTCCCTGACTAACCCATGTCTCTCAGCACTATGTCTACATGACTCTTCAATCCCTCCAGGGATGGGAAGGTTGGAAAAGACCTCTAAGATGACCAAGTCCAACCATCAACCCAACACCACCATGACCACTAAACTGTGTCCTGAGGTGTCTAAATGTTTTTTGAACACCTCCAGGGATGGGGACTCCACCACTGCCCTGGGCAACCCCTTCCAATGCCTCAGAACCCTTTCAGCAAAGAAATTCTTCCTCACATCCCATCTCAACTGCCCTGGGCACAACTTGAGGCCATTTCCTATCATCCTATCATTTCCTATCCTTCTATCTCATCCTTGTCCTTTAGGAGAGACCTCATAATTGCTCCGGGGAAGGATGGTGGGATAAGCCAAACTCTGCACTAGACATCAGCTGGGTGGATGCCCCAAGGTTGAAAACACCTTTGTTCCAAATCCCACTGCCATGGACCCCCCACCTCCATCCAGCCCCTGGTCCTACACCAGCTCTGCCTCTCCATGGGGAGGTCACCGAGTGATGCCGCGCTGCCCGGATGCTCCAAAACCTGACCCAAACTAATTGCTGCAATTAAAGAAGATGCGATGAAGCTGGGATGGTGGAACTGGGATGAGCATCCCAAAGCAGAGCAGCTCCTGGGGTTGAGCTGCTCCGGTGGGCGCAGGCGGGGGGGTGAGTTGTCAGCCCCTGCTCCTTAACACCCTGACAAGCTTATAACTATTTCATTTGTTACACTGTGAACCTTTTTAAATTAATGAACATAAGGTTGTCACGGTTGCTGTGGCGACGACACGTTGCCAGGGCAACGGCAGCGATGCAGAGCCTGCTGAGTGTAATCAGGGGTCAGGCTAACGATGGAGCCAGGATGAGTGCGGGGGCTGCGGGAAGGGGCAGCGAGTCCCAGTGCTCCCACCAGCCCGCTGCCCCCGCACTGCTCTTGGACCACCAAAACCAGCACCAAGGGATGGGAAAACCATCATCGCCGTGGATCCCTGTCACTGCCACCCTGACCCTGGGGAGCAAAACCACCTCAACATCCTCGATGTCTGCTTGGCCCAAGGATGCAGATGCTCTGAGCCAGCTCAGCCCCATTAACAGGGAAGACTCGCAGACCCCATCCCACTGTCACACCACCTCCCCATTCCATCATGGAATCGTAGAATCATTTTGGTTGGAAAAGCTCTTTAAGATCATCAAGTCCGATCATGAACCCAACACTGACAAGTCCCCTATGACTAACCCATGTCCCTCAGCACTATGTCTACACGACTCTTCAATCCCTCCAGGGATGGGGACTCCACCACTGCCCTGGGCAACCCCTTCCAATGCCTCAGAACCCTTGCAGCAAAGAAATTCTTCCTCACATCCCATCTCAACTGCCCTGGGCACAACTTGAGGCCATTTCCTATCATCCTATCATTTCCTATCCTTCTATCTCATCCTTGTCCTTTAGGAGAGACCTCATAATTGCTCCGGGGAAGGATGGTGGGATAAGCCAAACTCTGCACTAGACATCAGCTGGGTGGACCCCAGTTCCCTCAGCTGGGAACTCATCACACTTGTGCTCCAGACCCTTCCCCAGCCCCGTTGCCCTGCTCTGGACATGCTCCAGCACCTCCATGTCCCTCCATGAGGGACCCAAAACTGACCCCAGCACTCCAGCTGCGGCCTCAGCAGTGC
>NW_010292526.1:0-831 GCF_000700745.2 Antrostomus carolinensis | reverse complement strand
GGGGGGGTTGGGGAAGGGGGGGGAGGTGTCCCCCCAATATCCCAGCCTGATGCAAAGGGTTGGGATCAAGTTTTGGGGTGAGTTAAGGGGGTTTTATACCCTGCTCCTTACCGGTTTTGGGGTGTAAATGTTGATCCTTTTTCCCCAACCGCTTTTCTTCTCTTCTTGCTGCTTTCCAAAAAAAAGAAAAAAAAAAAAAAAAAAAAACCCAAAAAACTCCAAAATGAGTTAAAAAAAAAGAAAAAAGGGAAAAAAAAAAATCACCATCATCCCCCAGTCCTACCCCCACCATGGGGGCTCCGCTGGGTCCTAACGCCGCACCTGAGCTGCTCCCAGATCCCTCTGGAGGGGGGGGAATAATAATAATAATTCAAATTAATAATTAATAAGCGCTTATTGAGAGGATGGTCATCAAGGAAATGTTGATTTGGGGGTTTTTTGGGGTTTTTTTTCCCAATCTGGATGGATTTTGAAGTTTTTAATCTGGATGGATTTTGAAGTAGAAAAGCGCCGAGGGAGGAGGATTTTGTGCAGCTGGGAACACGCCGGCGCTGTGTAAAGTGAATTTTGTGCTGCTGGAGTGGGGGGTGGAAGGATCATGTCGAGGCATGGCCTGAAAAATCTGGGCTAAAACTCCTCAAATTGGGGATTTTCTTTATTTTTATTATTTTTAAATTTTTTTTAGGATGGCAATCATCCCTCCTGACTTGGAATTTGGCATCGGGGCTTGAGCTGCTCCCTCAAGCAATGAAAGTGCTGCAAGTCCAACAGTGGATTTAAAGCTTTATTCTGGAATGGAGAGAAAATAATAAAATAAAATAAAATAAAATA
>NW_010292525.1:26146-30875 GCF_000700745.2 Antrostomus carolinensis | reverse complement strand
GGCCCCTTCCCCCACTACCAAAAACACCTCCAAAACAAACCCAACACAGGTACCCATTATTCCACGTGACTCTTGGAGAGATAATGTGCATTATTCCTATACTGTCTGCTGAAATTCTCAAATTATCCTGAAAGCATGCTTTGTCCCATGACATTATTCAGACTCTTCTTGTTCATCACCACTATGTTAACAGGTTGACTCACCTTTTTTTGAAGGGAAAAAAAAACTTAGAAGGAGTAAACAAGGAAAAAAAATGATGTATTTATAATTATGTAACATGTAAGATTTATTATGAGTTTGGAGGTTTATAAGTCAGAGGTTTACTTGGAGAGGTTTCTGCCCAGAAGAATGCAGTGATAGCTTGTAATGGCAGTTAGAGGAGGGGGCATTGTGTACCACTGGATGCCAGCAGAGGGGCTGCTTGTACTGAAGCACAGTGTTTACGTTCACACCATGATTGGCAAAGTACAGCTGGAATTCAGATAATGACATTAATGAAAACTGGGCTAAATTTTAAAATAAACTCCAGCACACACTGTAGTTTCTGTATTTTTCTGATTTTTATGTGGACTCATTCCAACAATTCTTAATTTTCACTGAAAACAACAAGTCTGAAATCTGCCATTCTTCTCAGTTTCAAATGCTAGTCTGTTTCATGTCATAGTCTTAACAGCATAAATAATCAAATAATCACTAGTGTGATTTTAGCCATGGGTTCCTTAATTCCAGTTTTGTTCAGTCCAACGTACAGCAGCTCAACTTCAGGATGATGTGCATGAAACAGAGTAAGTCAGTCTGGCAACTGGAATTTGCAAGTTGTAAAATAACCTACGCACAGCAGATGGAGGTGCTCCTCACACACTGTCCATATAGAAGGGTCCATAGAGCCTGTCTGGATCAACCATCCAAGCTGGACCATGTCATGTGCTGCACGATGGGCACTTCTGCCAACAAAACCTCCTACTTCTGTTCTTGTACGTAAAGCAAATGCATGCACTGACTATTCTAGTAACAGTGACTTTTTTTCTACATAGACTCTAGAAAATCCATCTAGAAAATAATGTTTTTGAAGCAATTTAGATTTCAGTAACATTAAATAGTGGACTTACACCAGTGATTGTGGTACTTTAACTTCTGCTGCAGTAGATTAAAAGAGAATAATGACTGTATGAATTTACAGTTGCATTCCTTTAGCGTTTTCTCCTGTCCTCAAAAGTACTTGTTTAAAAAAAAAAAAGCTGAAGACCTACTTTAAATTTTGAGAGCTAGAGATCTCAACAGCTTGACAGGGTTTTCTTAGACGAGGCCTCTGTGGGCACCAAGAAGCTTCTGCATCTCTGTGCAGCACAGATGTATTCTGAGCGGTGCTATGGTTATAAATCCGTTCTTTTGCATGCTAACAGGGACTAGTGCAGTCATCAGTTTTATTTTGAAAATCTGCTTATTGCAATTGTTTTATCTTTGACGAGACCATGAAAAGATCCTTGGCTCTGAAAATTAAAAAGTTGCTGTTGTCATTTGGTTGATTACAGCTCAGAAGTGGTACAGTACAGGTTAGCTGAGGCTAATTTAATTTAATTAATCTTTATTTATAACTCGAATAAATATTACCATGCTTGAATGTAATCTTAAGACTCTCTCAAGCCAAATCAATTCCAGAAATTGGATATTTGCAAAGGTAGGTTCATGATGATTATGTGGCTCTCACCTGTACTTCCAGTGCACCATTGCATCCCAGATAGGGCTTTGGACAAAAGGCACATTAGACACTGCCTTCAGAGATATGGATGATTGTGTTGATCTGCATCTCTACTTTAAACAGTCTTTCTCCATGCCCTGACTTTAAACAGTCTTTCTCCACCCCCCCTCAATGAATGCTCCTCGGTGTTGTGAGTGTTTGTGAATATTTTGTGAACATGGCAAGATACCACTATTTCCCTTTTAGTTTACTCCATTGAGGGGTGGATTGTTTAATAGTAAATTTCTACTACCATGTGTTACTGCCTTTTGTTCTGCGTATGCTTATCACTTTTTGTAATATCCATCTTTTTCAATGAATGATATATAAAAGGTCAGTTCAAGTCTTTCCATTAACCAATTGAGAGGTGCCAATTGAGAGAATACTCCAAAAGAGTCTTTCCATCTAATGTAGAATGATAAACCTTTTATCCTCTAAAAATTAATAGATTAATGTACAGTTACTATAGAATTTTGTAGCACTTAAAA
Source organism: Antrostomus carolinensis (assembly GCF_000700745.2). Lineage (NCBI taxonomy): Eukaryota > Metazoa > Chordata > Aves > Caprimulgiformes > Caprimulgidae > Antrostomus > Antrostomus carolinensis. The sequence goes on along the minus strand of NW_010292525.1, from coordinate 28,649 downwards.
GACCTATTAAAGATTTAGCATTTTCTGTAACATTGTCTTTATTCTGTTTTCACCTTCATTGTTAGAAGACAGAATCACATCAATCACTAAGGTCATACAGCTCTGTGTTTAGGGCACATACATGCTTCTATGCCTAACAATACTACACCTCTAAAATCTTCACAATTTTTAGACTTTGCAAGCCATATTGCCAAAATGTTCACATAGTTTTGCATACAAATGGTAATGTTGATTGCTTTCAAAGACAAAACTGAAGTGACTGTAAAGCTCATGCATATATATAGAGTGACATTTGGAAGTAGAAAGAAGGTTGTCTTAAGTTTCAGTAAAAGCAAGATAAGAGCTGGCATATATATTCTGAATTTATGTATAGTTTCAAACGAAATCATACCTTTAGACCCAGGCTTCAGGAATTTTAGTACTACCTGAAAAAATTGCAGTTGTTTATTTGTCTTTGTGTACTGTTAGGTTTTTTTTAATAGGGTGGCTTAATCATATGCTGATGATAAGAAGCAATAAACCTGGAAAGAAAAAGCAAACACAGTTTTGGAAAGAAGGAGGAAAAATTTATAGCATGCAGAGAACAAAAGGTTTCTCAGATTACCTGAGATTACCTCTGAACTTACTTCTTGATGGGAACATATATATGAAATACATTTGTGTGGGAGATGAACAAGTTGTGTAAAACTTCCAAGAGACATTTTTAAGTAGACAGTTTTACATGCTCAGCAGATATTAAACTTATGTCCACTGTTAAATGCCTTCAGGGAGCAGAAGCACCTGTTTCAGAAACAATATACAGAGTGGCAAGAGCTTCATGATTTATTTTATCGAGCTGCTGCTTCTTTCTGTTTCAAAACTTCTAGCAAATGTTTCCTGTAGTCTTAGTTTTTCAGTCTGAAAATTATGATGGGAACCCAGGAGATTTGAATCTAGTACTTTCTCATTCTCTCATATAAAATAGATTTTGTTCTATACCAAGACTGGAGCAGACGAATTGAGATAGCATCACTCTTTCAGCATGTGTCAACACAAGGAGCAGCTGGGAACTGCTCTTCTTAGAGGAAGCCCAAGGAAGAAATGATGTCTCATTTCCTGCCTTGCTCTTGAGTTGGGCAAGAGAAGATCAGGAAAGAGAAGGAGACTAGTACAGTTCTTCAGAGAGAGAATCTTATTTCCTGCCTTGTGCCTGCAGTGACTGCAAGTTGGAAAAACTAAACCTCTGCCTTCGTTTGATGTATAGCTTCAACACCAGTATGGCAGGAAGAGAGAATAAACTGGGCAGTCACCAGTCATTAGACCCAAGCAATTTCTGGGTAGGACAAGTAAGGCTGGTAATTTAAGTAAGATAATTTATTCTTCTGCATGGCTAACAGCACACCAGCAAATTCTGACCTCCTGCAGTTTTCATCTACTAAGAAGCCTTTTTTTAATTTTCAAATTAGGCAGCATTTACTAGTGTTTTGAAAACACATAGAACAAGAAAGACGGCGTTTTTGAATTTACCGTTGAATGTGTAACATAAACATGCATGTGTGTTTTAAAGCGCATCTGTGAATGATCTAATATTTGTCACATGCAAGTTTACCTTTAAATATTGAAGAATACATGAGCTAGAACAGACTAGATGTTTCTTCCTACAAGATGAGCTAGCATTTATGAGCCACATATGTCCTGCTTGTATTTTCAAATGACAAGCCTTTTCAAATGGTGCACTTGTTTCCTGTCTGATGCTCATGCAGGCGTTTTCTGGTACTTAGAAGTGCATTTGCAGATTGCAGAGCCAAGCAAGTTTCACAGCATGACAGAACAAACTCTAAACACTGTTGCTGAACATAGGGGGAAGATGAAATTATCCTTTAAAAAATGTCTGTCAGTCATTATACATGATGGTAAGCTTCAACTTCAAATTGGAATTTAGTAGAGTAAAAATAGCTGAGAATAAAATTAAAACAGAATATAGTGAATCTAACCTCTTTTCATGGAATACTACTTTTAAAAAGTTATAAGGAAAAACCCAGAGGTGGCAAAATACATCATTTTTGGTCTGGAGAAAGACTGATAGTCTTAAAATGTGTCTTATCATGCTAAAAATAATCTTTATGCTAATAGACATTCCTTATAATATTGCCTATAGGTAATTAGAAATTATGAAAGAGGGCAGGAGACCTTGAGTTCACATTAATAAAGTAGTACATTGAGGGAGGATAGAGAATAGCTAATACGTACTGTTGTCTGGCAGACACATGAAAGGTTATTGAAAGGATATTTAATTTTGATAGTAAATAAAAATTGTGGTAGGAAATGGAAGACAACCTTTTTTTTTCTTCATAAAAAATGATAAAATTAGACCTTATTTGGCTGGTTTTAATTATAGGTTCAAAAATAGTAAAGGCTTTTCTTATAGCTGCATCCCTTACTAAGAGTCTCCCAGAGATGTAGGGATATTTGTTTTGGTTTTGAATATGATAGATGGTACTTTCCATTTATCAGAGAGAATGGA
>NW_010292525.1:16596-26114 GCF_000700745.2 Antrostomus carolinensis | reverse complement strand
TTATAGGCACTGGATAGGATTGGTGAGGCGTGGGAAATGGAAAAATAAGTATATCCATCAGTATCAGACTATAAGGAATAGGAACCATCCTTCCTGGAGCAGTTTGCTAATACAAACATAGGAAGGAAATGAGTACACAAGAACTGAAAGAGATTTTTTTGAAGCAGTTTTAAGATATAGTAGGAATGATGGAACCATTTTTTTATATTCAGACATAATACAGAGTTCTGAGAAGCATAGTGTTAGGCATAGTAGTGTGTGTCCTCAAGCTTTCTTGTGTGATTTCTGTAAATAAAAAATCACGTATTATAGGACTGAGTGACAATGGCATTTTGAGTTCATCTATCTGTGAGAAATGGTGTGCCAGTGCTGCTTTCAGACTGTGGTCTTGCTGGAACTCTTGACAGGTTTGGGTGGAATTACCCTAGTCTGCAGTAATCAAGAATATGTAATCTTGAATAAAAACCATGGTGGTTCAGCCACCTTCAGTTTCTTCTGGAAATTGAGATCTTCCACTGGTTTCTGGAGCCAGTGGGCCCGGTATGTAGGTGTAACAAGGATTGAAGGCGGATTGTGAGCGACATGAGATTTTGTACTTTATTTTCATAATTCTATACACAGCAAGAAGTAAAAAATGAACAGATGAAGACAAAGGCATAATGAATAACGTAATATAAGCCTCAGTAAGGGTTTTTCTTTTTTATTAGATTTTCTTAAGGTTTCTCTTGAAGGTTGGCAGTGTCACAGTTTCCCTCATTGTTTCAGATTTGATGAGAGCTTCCTAGGTGCACCTCCTAAGGTTGCAAAACCTCACTCCAAGTTCAGGGTGTTTTAGGGGAAGAGCCCTGTTTTTCCTAGAGTTCTTGCAGACATCTACCTTATCATACACTACATTCTTTCAAGTTATATCCACTAGCAAGGCATAAAATATATATTTTTAGATATTGAAAGAGCTTGATTCAGTTACTTTACTATAGAAGTTGAGTGCCATTCAATATGATTTATAGTAATCTCATCTAGCTTCTAGCCCTAGCTCTTGAAGAACCATGGGTCTTCTATAGGTCCTATGTCATATCTTCCAGCCAATGCATATGACATAAATACCTTAGGATATCGCAGAGATACTTACATTTAGGCAACTGAACTGCTCCCAGAATCTCAAATCAAAGACCAAATGGGCCAAGACAACTCCAACCTACTGTGTTTGAATTTTTGTAGTACTGTAGAGAGCAACAGAATATAAAGCTGGAGTAATGTTTGCTTTAAATGTGTTTGCTGTGGTAGGGTTACTCATGTGGAGGTATGTATTCTATTTTCCATGTACAAAAAAAGAAAGAGATAATTGTTTTCCGTTGTGCTACTTTCATTGTTGTAGCCTTTCTTGTTAAGGAAAAGATCTTGAACAGGCATTAAAAAAAAATAAAAAAAAATCCAGCTTATGCAGAAGTCTCCTTACCTTTTAGACAAGAAAATCTAAATCTTAATTTTTCAGCATTGTTAAGCATGCAGTAAAATAATGCAGTTACAAGACCTAATGGCAGTATCAAGCCCACACAGCTTAGCTCTATCTTTCAGAAGAAACTTTTCATGTGAGGCAAGGATGACACTAAAATAGTATATCTAACAGCACCATCAGTGCTTTTCTGCCAGGTGTAATCTCTGAAGTTGCGGGCTGTTGCTTTTGAAGCTCAAATTTCAGCTAGAGCGTGTATTAGATTTAGTGAGCTGTTTGATTTCATTACAAGGCATAGGTCTGCTGCGTTTCTCTGACTGCACAATCCACCTGCCTTTGCAGAGAGCACTCCTGCGGGAATCAGAGTGTTCATACGATGATGAAAAATTAAACCTTCTGTTTGATGCTCCTTTTATTGAGGCTCTGCAAGAGGATGTTGAAATACCTTCCGTGTAATAGGCAGCTAGAGTAAAGTATTATCCATCAGTCTGGGCATAATGATTTATGTGAATACATATTTATCACTGTATCTGGTTACAAGCTCCAGTGAAGCTCAGAGCATTCTTTGTGGTTACCTAAAGAGTGTCGTTACTACATTTCCTGTTAGAGTTTGATGCTTTCTTTTGCCTGACACTTGTTTTTATCAGTTTCTCTGTATGCTAAGTGAAGGAGCACTACTCTAAGCCAGCTAATCCTCCTTTCTGTGTAGAGATGTAACCTCTTCAGAGCAGCTCTCTGCTCACCAAAAAGTATAAACCTGTCTAAAAGATCTGTCAACATTGAACTGGAAAGGAACAGACATAGGATATATCTGCAGTGCAGTGGCTGCAGCTTGTATAGGTGCAACAGAGCTTGTTTTAAACTTGAAGTAGCTTGTAATGTAGCTGCCGCTTCATTAAGCACAACATGAGCTTCAAAGGCTGACGGAGACTTTGAATAGACTCTAAGGCAGCCTTAGCGCCAACGTGAAATTCAGGCTGCTCCAGCCTCCTTGCTGGCAGTGCCCAGATTAGCTCATTGAATGCTGGGGATGGAGGTGTCCTGCTGGGCAACAGTGATTTCAGTGCAGCCTTCCGTATAGCTTTAATGCTGCATTGGCTTAAGGAACTCCCTTTTCACCTTTTTGGAAAGAAATATGAAAGTGAATTATATAAACTCATTGAAGTTTCAGTTCTATTATTTTTATCCATGCTGAATGGTGTTACTCGCAATGCAGCAGATGCTCCCCACCTCATTCATGTTGGTCTGTGTTTCTGCAGCACTCTGGCAATGTATGTTGCTGATTCCTCCTCTCCGAGACTTAAATGTTGGGTTGTTTTGGGGTTTTTTTGCAAAGACCATTAAGCCTACTAGATTTTAAATTGGACAGACTGCTATGCATGTAATTCCTATGTATTGGTACTAAGATCTTTTTAATGTTCTTGTTCGTAAACTCTTTAGCCTATGAAGCTATCAATTACATAGTAAGTAAATCACCATGTCATTTCTTTCTGAGGACACAGTATTGTCCCAGCTGTGTGATCTTTTCAGGATATTCCCAAAGAAAAAACAAAAAACAAAAAAAAAAAAACAAAACCCAAAACAACAAGGTCAAAAATGCTCCAGGATTTCCCACTAGCAATTGCATTCATCATATACAGCTCTCTGGTGGCCTCCTGGCCTCACTAATTGCCTGTAGTGCAAAGTAATTTTATGTGTAAAATAGATTATTTGCCTGTAGCTTGGGTGAAGGCCAGAAACCAGGCTAGAAGTTCTAACTAATAAATCAGAACAAAATCCAAGCTACTGAAGAAGTAAATTGGCTTGTACGATCCTCTACTGATCGCATCTGAAGCTCCTGTCTTTCTTCCTTTCTTTTTGTAAGATGAATTAGTGGTTTTAAACCAACCAGCTGGCATTTTGCAAAGGCACGTGGTTTCCCAGCTGCTTTCTGTGACCTGGGATGGGTTTGTGTGTCTGAGTGCTGATACCCTCCAGAGGGAGCCAAGGACAACCTTCCCTCCTCCAGGTACCACAGTTTAGCAAGTAAGCATCAGACCATGATTTGCAACATGCTAATTGTGTTATTCCTAGGAGTCTGAAGGCTGGTATGTCTCCTGACAGTTACCTATTTCAGAATGCTCTGCTTCCCCCAACAGTGAGGAAAACCCAATTAAAGCTATACAAGTAGGCTACTAGGCAGTGTGAATCCACATCATATCTTCTGTGTCTACATACATGCACACACACCCACATGTGCTCTGTCAGTCCTATTCCTTAGTCGACATGGGAACTATTGCTTTTTTGGCAATGATTTTTCACAGTGTTTAAAAGCATTAAGAGAAATTTAAGTGTCCTCGTTTTCATTGTATTTTATTAATAAAGAAAAAAGTGCAGACTGCCAACAAACAGTGTTCCTTTCTAATTTCCTTCTCCTTTCCCTTCTCTTCCCTTTTGCCTGGTGGCTACCTGGGAAGGATTAACAGTCTGAGAAGTAACACTTCCTGGACTGATGCAGATTATGGCTTTTCCTTTAATTCAGGTTAATCCCTGCAGTGGTTTTGTTGCTGCTTCTTCTTCTTCTTCTTCTTCTTCTTCTTCTTCTTCTTCTTCTTCTTCTTCTTCTTCTTCTTCTTCTTCTTCTTCTTCTTCTTCTTCTTCTTCTTCTTCTTCTTCTTCTTCTTCTTCTTCTTCTTCTTCTTCTTCTTCTTCTTCTTCTTCATGCTTCGGGTATAAATTACTATAAATTAGAAGATGCTCTTTCTTTGATGGCATCTTTTATTCTTGATCCTGAAAAATAAGTATAATTTTCATTCATTTTTAGTGTTATGCTAAGATATCACATCTTCTTTACTAAACAGGGCTTGTCTGCTGAAGTGAAGGATGCATTTTGTGTTCAACTTGCTAGAGTGCCCTTTGCTAACATTCAGTGTGACATAATAATAGCTTGGATGTCTTTTGCTTTGCCTACACCATATGCAGCATGGGAAAATTAAGAAATCATGGTTTTAGTTTTGCTTGTCAAGAAGTCTTGAAACTGTCTTGTATTTTATACTTTCACTCTTCATCTTGCAAACAACAGAGTTCTTGTGTATTCACTTCAGTTTACTAAAAGAGCAAAAATTGTTTACATTTTGAGTGAAAGTGTGGCATAAAATAGCATTCAGAAAAATGCCAACAGATTTTTAAATAGAAAAGGTTTAAAGTAATGTATAGGGTTTTCATGCTAAAGAATTGTCTTCTTGATTATAATTTAGGAGTCTCCATGAGTTTAGGAGTCTAAAATTTGGATTCTGAAAGAGCTAACATAGATCAGTGGTGGTTTATATTTACTATCCAAGAGGCAGTGCTAACTTCTTGCTAGTTTTATGGGACGTGTAGGTCTAAACTCTTAGCAGCTGCCCATAAACTCACATTGTCTGCCTCACAGCTCCCTAAGTACCTCTCCTCTTGCTTTGTCTTCTAAATCTCTCTGCTTACTTCCTCTTTCTAATACTCCACACAATTGTTGTTTGATTAAAATAGTTTTATGGAAAGAAAAAAAGTATTGAATTATTTTGAGGCATGCTCATGATTATTTATCTATGAGTTGTATAAAGCAAGAAAGTTACACTTGTGTACACAAGTTATTTAATTTTATTCTGAAAACTGGACCCAAACTAGCCTCCTAAATCCAATCTTGAAATTATGCAGTAGCTCGGATGTTGCTCTCAAAACTCTAACTGGCTCAGGCTCTCTGAGGATATGTTCAGGTGCTGAAGTCAAAGCCAGGCTCTTCACTGGGAAAGGGAGTTGGTTGGAGGGTTGGATAAGGCTCTGAGCCTCGTGGTGCCAGCTCACCGCTCCTTGTGTCTGCTTCTAGCAAACACTGTCCTCTAACCTGAATCGTTCCAGCAGCCAGATGGCATTGGTTGATTAGAATAAGTGTGTACTATTAGTGTTGAGTAATAGATGTGCTAATGACAGCAGTTGATCCAAACCAGTCCATCAAATTGATCAGAAGTAAAATTTTCAGTAGCTTTTCTGAATAATACAAACGTGAAGTAGTTAATAATTTTATCTACTTCTCTTAACCTTTTAATTTGTGATCTAATTGCTCAACTTCCTGCATTATAAATATCACAGTAAAGTAGGAAAATGCTTCTAATTTCTGCTTGTCTGTTGAAAATAAAGCCTATATAATAGAGAATTAAGTCCCAAGGAGCCTTTTTAGTTTGTTTTCTAAATTACTGATGGGCAAAGCTGAATGTCATGCTGAATTTAACTTAAAACAGTCTATTCCACTGTCTTTTTGAGAGAGGAAGATGGAAAGTCAAAGCAGCGACCTAGACTTGGAATAACCACTCAGATCCTGGTTTATGTTAAGATTTCTTCTGTGGAATTCATGGAGTTACATAGACAATGATCTAAAACACTACAGCAGTCAGTTAAATATCCTTTCCCAACTATATGGCCACATGTATATTCCACACAATTCTCAAAAATGCTTTTGTTTAAAGTAGCATGTGAGCACATTTTAAAGTCTTTTGGCAGTCAATGGGATGCAAACACTTGCTTAATTTTAATTTCTTCATCTAAGGAGGGAGTAGTGTTAGTGATTATTTTACTCTTATTCTGAAACAGGGAGCTCAGTTTATGATTTTGTACAGGAAAGGCCTTCCCACTAACCAGGAATCTGCTTATACAAACATAGATACTATAAGCATCTTGTTTTAACTTCAACCTGCAGAAATGAATGTAGCACAAGGAAGAAAGGAAGTACTGCTTATTGGTCTAATTATCTATGTAGAGTCTTGCATTTTCTTTTCCTTTCTTTAATGTTCAAAAAGTCAGTAAAGAAGCATCTTTTTGGGGAATTTGTCTGAAATTAAGATAAATATATTAATACAGGCAAATCTGCCCATGTCTTAAAAATTAAGAGTGCTGTCTGAAGATGTCAAAATACGACAACATTGCAGTCACACCAGTGACTGCTCTTTAGTATCAAGTACTTGTTAGTCTTACATATGAAGAGCTACCTGTTAAGTACTGATGCAAAACTGATAGTTGTTTAGCTGTAACTGGAAGGAGTTACATGTGAGTTGTGAAACCCCCCAAAGAATCAGGAAAACATTGTCTTAACCTGTCCCTGTTTACAATGGTATATCCAAGAAAGAAACCAAATCTTATCTTGTCTGTTCTGAGTTTAATGTTTGGAGGCAATGAAAAGTATTCTTTAATGTAATGCTAATATTTCAGGTAAAAGTGACCCTTCCTTTTTTAGCCCTGAAATGCTGCTCATTTCTGTTTCTCAAATAACTGTTACTTATGTTAGGAATTAAAAACTGTTCTGTAACTCCTGGGCATAAAAGGAGGCAAATTTGGAAGCCTTTCTCTTTTGCCAGTGGTGTATAAAAATGATACTTGCAGTCTTGTTCTCTGCAGAGCTTCATGCATCAGTCTGTTAATCAAGCCTGGAGAAGGCCTTGGGCTTGGTAGTAGAGTTCCCTGGTGCCTGAGGAGCGCTTGCTTCCTGTTCCCTGCCAAAGTAGTGACAGTTCCAAAATCTGGGTTTTCAAACAAGCCAAACTAGGCTTGCTACAGTGCACAACTAGGTGTCTATATTACTGTGGTGCCATGAAGATGGAGTTACCTTGGCATGTCCATCTAGGACTGTGAGATTTTGTGATTAAGTTGTTTTTAGCTGTGGCTTGTATGAATTATATGAATGTGATGTAGTGGTTAGCCATTATTAGAAAGATTTGTCTTCACTTCTGGATTTGTTTTAAAGATTATAGGGTTCAGACCTATCCTGGCTATTGCTGACTGTTCAACAAAAGAGTAAAATCAAAATGTGTCTGCATGAAGTAAAACAGAAATTTGATGCAGATGTGTAAGTAGGTAGTTACTTATTCACAGGAACACCTATTGGCCCTTCAATAATACTTTAATCTAAATTTCATTAGATTGAATTTAAAATCCAAAGCACAGATTCTTAGTTTGTTTTGAGATATAATTGGATGACATTCAAAGCAGATTAATTACATAACTCTTGTTGACAATAAGAATAATCGGCTGAATTCATATTTAACTTTGAAACCAAGAAGCACTTTAAGTTTATGAAATGAGTTAAAATAAAGGAACAGTAATGTTTCACCTTTATATGTCATATATCTCAAAGTAGGAAAAAAAAGATTAAAACTTACATAGGTGCATCGGGGGGTGTGTGTATGTATAGATTAATGTGCATTATATATATATTACCCGTGTGTGTGTGCATGCAAAATTACTCATGTTCTTACAAAATATGGTACAGGACAAGGTTTATACTGTTGCCTGTATAGTGGGTGTATTAGAAAATCTCATTTTGTCTCTAAATTTATTATCCATTTTAAGTGGGTAACTTTGTAAATGGGAATATTACTAAACTTATTTTTATTGCATGCTTGAGTTTGGATTATGTAGACATATTTAAATCAAGCATGTGTGCTGCCAAATGGCTAGTACAGTTTGCCAGTCATGTGGAAAAGCAAAAATCTCTATTTGATTAGGTGCTGACAGATATTTACATACATATTTCACCATTTCCAAATATGTTCATATAATTGTGAGCACTTCTATTTTTATAAAGCTGTCTCTTACTGATCATGCAGAACTGTTAATGGTCCAGATTCAAAGAAACTTAAATTATTTCATAGAGTTATAGAATGGTCAGGGTTGGAAGGGACCTTAAAGATCATCTAGTTCCAAGCCCCCTGCCATGAGCAGGATGTCATGTTGGACAGTGTTTAAGAGTGACTTGGGAATTTTGTTGCCGAAATGCTAAGCTGGAGACTAGCTAATGTTGAATACCTTATTATGAGGTTGCCACAGTGCTGTCCTTGCTCATGCAAGGCCCAGCTCAAGGTTGGGAAAAGAAGCACATCTTCATCCAACTGTACTCAAAGGCTTCTCTCTTACATGCATGGCTGTGTTTGCCAAACAGCAATAAACTGGGTCTCCTCAATAATCCTACTGATGATCTTTTTAGTAAGCAACCAGAGAAAGTTGTAGCAATGGCACCTGTCTTTTCTCAACAGCAGGGTGGGAGGGATGCTAGAAGCCTGTGATTACATCTTTCTTGTACCCAAGGAAGTTCAGACCTAGTTCTGGTGTCTGAGTAATCATTTCATGAAGGTAGGAGGCAAATGCTCTCCAGTTCTCCCTTCAACATTGTTCATCTGTGCAGAAAAATATCGAAGATTCATTGATTCAGGGGGATAAAAAAAATCAACCAACAAGCATCATGTAAGTATCAGTGAGTATGATTTTGCACTGGTCTTTGTTCAACATCTGTCTAAGAAGGAAATATTTTTGGTTCTGGATCCAGGCACAATCTATATTTAATGCAGTGTATTTTATGTAAATTCTTAGGAATGACTAACATATGAAGAAGAGTTGCCATTAAAAATACTGAAGTAAATTAATCCAATGCAAAAATTATTTTGGATCATGGTGCTAGACTAACGTGGAGAGCAGACAGCTGGCTTTAAGTAAAACATTAATATATTGGTTTTGGAAGTTAATAAGCTTTTTTTCAGTGAGATGAATAACAAAAAAGCAAAGCATACGTCAGAAATCCAAGTCTCTGAAGAAAAATTTTAAGTTCCCTGTTTCCTAAGCAGGGACCTTAGAACATGTTATTTTGGTCTGTCTCACCTTACGGTTTTCCCTTGGCACTTAGCTGACTGCAAATCATGTATTATGAACATAATCTAATACCTAAGTCAGGATCTTGCCTTCATTAACTTCCACCTAAGGAGAGATGCCTCTAGGTGATATGCTTATTCATTTGGCAGTTTCATCAATTCTGGGAGAAATACTACTTTTTCTTCTGTTCTGAAGCATTAAATTGGCCACTGAAATTGAATCTCAGTTTCCTAAAGAGGTGAAAAATATTCCATAATTTGCAGTTTTTGTACTAACCAACAGAGATTTTGTCATAGCCTCTGTTTGAATGTAGTGGTGATATACAGGTTTTAAGAAATGGACAACGCACAGGACTTAAGGTTTGAAGTAAATTTAATTGACTTGAAGTAGGAAGATAAAGTAATATATGCATACAAAT
>NW_010292525.1:15623-16565 GCF_000700745.2 Antrostomus carolinensis | reverse complement strand
GGAAGAGTGAGAATCCGTCTTAACTATGCACAACTTTGCATTTTCAGCATCAATTCTACCCTCCTTCTTTATAATACCCATAAGCTTCTCCATGGTCAAATGTGAATCTCCACAGCACCTTCTCTCTGTTTCCCAAATTCACACTAGTTTTGTGGGCAAGTTATATGAAACCTGCCAGCACTGTCTGGAAACCGTCCTGCAATGCATTAAATACAAATGTAAATGCTGTCAGTGGAATTTCTAGAAGTATTTGGCATCAGGCAGAACTGAAAAGAAGCAGAAAGCCCTGCATTATAGTCTTCCTTCTGAATGGCTCTGTGCTGGCTAATCCCTGTGATTTGAAACTCATGGTTCCTCTTACCAATCTTATGTGTCCCGCCAAGGGAACCTGTATAGTCCACAGTTCCTAGGAGCGCTTTCTGTGGAGGCATTTGTTCTTATTTTTACTGAATTCCCTCTCTTATTCTAAAGCAGATCGGTTTTAAGATCAAATTTCTTGTCTTTTTTAGGTCTCTCAGTGCTGCTGGCAGCAGCTTCACTCTCTTCTTCCTGCCCTCCCTATTTTGTTCCCATAACCTAGAGGCATTTACTCATCTGATGTGTTTTCCCCTCTTCTTTCGATCTTTGTGTTATGTTATTGATCACAGTTATTAAGGTCACTCTGCTTCACCAGAGATTGACATGTGTAAGCATTGTTAGATGTCCACTGAAAAGGACTTATGTTGCTGAAAGAAAGAAATTTAAGAAAATTTCCTTTTGCTGTGTTGGAAAACTCTGCCTTTTCTCCAAATAAGGTTTCTGGTGAAGATAAGTAATTTTCTTTGAGTTATGGAATGTTTGGGACATTTGCACAGTTAAAGTTACATTGATGCACAGCTCTAGCATATTTGCATGTCTTAAACAAAAAGATAGTCTAACTACAGATACATCATTCACTCTACA
>NW_010292525.1:0-15593 GCF_000700745.2 Antrostomus carolinensis | reverse complement strand
TCTTTCCAGAATATTACAAGGCTTTAGTCTTGGCACTTAAAGAGTGAGAGGAAATGAAAGCTGACGGGCCTAGGAATTGGGGTCTATTTCTATAACTAGTAAAAACTGGGAAGTCTATTGCTGTGTATAGCCTAGGATGTATGAAGTGCAGCAGGAGTATGGCAATAACAGATTTACCTGTAGAAACCAGATTATAAATGTGATGTGAATGCGCTTACGTAACAGGAAAAATGAACTGGAATGTTCATTATTCTTTTAAGGCAGAGTCAAGGCAATGTCACATTATACATTAGCTTGGTTCCATTATTTGTTTGGAATATGAATTATGGAAGTTACATAACATAACTGCACATTATCATGCATTTTAATGATTTTTTTTTTTTTAAATGACGGTATATATTGTATATGTTCTATAAATTGTGTATAGGCTGCAGTTGTTCAGTAAGAACACTTACTGATCCTGGGCTTGCACCAGTGAAATAAACTAGAATTTAAACATTAATACTTGCTAATAAAATTGTGGAGGAAAGGGCAGGATTATTTCACTCTTTATTAAAAAAAAAAAAAAATTTCAAAAGAGGACAGAATTTAAAAGCCTCATTCTTTTTTGCATCTTTGTGTGCACAAGTTCATAGCTAAGTAGGGCCTGATCTTTTCATTTTGTTTTTATATAATAACGTTGTGGTCCACTATACAGTCACTTCTTACTGCTCTTCCAGTGCATATAACAACAGAACCCTGTCAACATGCATTTGAGGCCCTTAGTTCTAAAATTAGTTTTCAATACTGGTGTTTGGGAAGTACACTGGTGAAAATGAAGTCTGATTCAGTTGATGAGATACTGAAGGTACACTTTTGCACTTTGATTTCTTTAAACTTAATAATTTTAGTATTTAATTTTCATACATTGTGCTTCTTAAATAGTGCCTTTAATTTTCGTTTTTCATGAGGAACAGTATTTAAGTCTTTGGAATTTTATCTATATTATTTTTATGTTCCTCTTCACAGTTTCATGTTGTCAGTCCATTTCACTTGAGGACAATTGGCCATCTGTCTTGATACTCTCCCTTGGAATGATGCTCTACATTGCATCCACTTTGGGCATAGTTCCTTTCAAATATTATTTTGTTGTTATCTGCTGTGTAACTGATGATGAAAGCAGACACCTGTCAATTGGCACTTTGTCAAAAATCTTTCCAAATAAAGAGGGCCTATTCCAGTCTTTCCACAGTAAATCAGAATTTTTTCAGCTCTGTAGGTTCTCAATACTGATTTTTTTGGCATGGTGCAATATTGTCGTGAATTGAACTTGGCTGACTGTCAGGTGCCCACCAAGCTGCTCTATTACTCCCCTCCCATCAATAGGACAGGGGGATAAAAATACAGTGAAAAGCTCATGGGTCAAAATAAGGGCAGGGAGAGCTCTTACCAGTTACTGTCATGGGCAAACCAGACTTGACTCAAGGAAATTAATGTTAATTTATTTAATGTAATTGCCAATATATTGTAACAAAGGAGAATAGTGAGAAATAATGCAAAACTAAAACCACCTTGCTCCTAACCCTCCCTTCTTCTCAGACTCAGCTTTGTCCCAACTCTTCTTCCTCCTCCCTGCAAGTGACGCAGGGGGATGGAGAATGGGGTTGCAGTCAGATCATAATGCTTTGTCTCTGCTGCTCCTTCTTCCTCATGCTCTTCCACTGCTCCAGCATGGGGTCCGTCCCATGGGATGCAGTCCTTCATTAACTTCTCCAGCATGGATCCTTCCCATGAGCTGCAGTTCAAGAGTTGCTCCAGCCTTGGTCTTTTGCACAGGATGCAGTCCTTCAGGGATGGACTGCTCTAGTGTGGATCCCCCACAGGGTCACAGGTCCTGCCAGGAACCTGCTCCAGTACAGGGACGTCCATGAGCTGCAGGTTGGATATCTGCTCTGACATGGTCCTCCATGGGCTGCAGGGGTAAAATCTGCGTCATCATGCAGGGGAATCTGCTCTGGCACTTGGAGCACCTCCTCCCCCTCCTTCTTCACCAACTTTGGTGACTGCATAGTTGTTTCTCTCACATTTTCTCACTGCTCTCTTACAGCTACTGTGCAGCTTTTTTTACCCTTTCTTAAATATGTTGCTGCCAATGTCACTGATGGGTCCAGCTTTGACCAGCGGTGGGTTCACCTTGGAGCCATCTGGAACTGACTCTGTTTGACAAGGGAGCAGGTTCTGCAGCCCCACTCCCCACTACCAAAACCTCGGCATGTAAACTCAATACAAATACTAAAAATTGGGATGTCCAACGAAGGAAAATACCATCTAAATATCAATATGGGCAGCTACAAACAGCCAGGGGCAAAGCTGTTTGATTAAAAGAATCAATGCTCTACTCCCTTCTCTAAGCCTTTTATTTTCATAAGGAATTTTGCTTCAAGGTGTGAAATGTCTGAAACTTGATTTCCTTTCCTACTTCTATTCCGCCTTTCTCTCTGGTGCTTTCCCCTCTTTGCTAGAAATTTTTTGTCAAGTTTTGCATTTAAAGACTTCAGTCAGACTGCTGCTCTTGACCTTGTATCAAGAGTATCCCTAAACATGAGACAGTGATGGAATGGCTTGTGTAGAGCCTCAGGCTAAGTACTCCTAGCTGTGGGTTTCTATTTAATATGATATGGCACTCCTTGTGCATGCAGGTATGCTGAATTGTGCTGTGTTTATTTCTGATACACAGCTGGCGTTACCTGTTGAGCAGGGAATTTTGATGAAAGAGAAGTTTCTAAATGGCCTTGGCATTGTTGAGAAAGGAAGTATTTATGAGTTGTATTTGTTAAGAAAGCTCTGACTGAGAGCATCTGTCCTAACTAAAGTATTTGTGCTTTTGATTTATGTCAGACACCTAAAGCATGAATACACGTTCCTCTCAAGCCATCCTTGGAATTTACAACTATTTTACTACATGCTTAAGACTAGCATCAGCAATTGAAGTGGTGGAGAGAGAGCCTCTAGGACATCAGAACTTCCCGTAATGAAAGCTATTTGCTTTTTTTTCCCCTTTGTGTCAGAACGTTTTTCAGACCTACTTGCATCACGCCAAGAAGTCAATAGAGTATGTTGTAGTGTATTTGTATAGTAAGTTTTTATTTGGGCTGTTTGAATATGTTGTGCCCTAATGGTTAAAGTACTGTTAGTGTCTAAACAGAGAGGATTTTTTTAAAAATCAAAACTGCTTGGGAATGAGGACGAAGTATGAGAAAAGGCTCTGCTGCATCCCGTGGCCCAGAATGGTTGAAACATGGCTCTGACTGTCCTCGGAGAGAGGAGAAGAACACGAGTTTTACAGTTTGCAAGAAACAGGTGCTGGAGGAAAGACTGCCAAGCTCAGGGAGGAACCATGCAGAGTGTTGAGAAAGCCAGAGAAAATTAGTGTGGTTGTGATATGCAATATTAATTTGGAAAGAGCTTAAGCTAACTAATCACCCTTTACAAGTTAAGGCTGCACACTTAGTGTTGACTTTACAAGTGTCTAGATTTGTTGAGATGAGAATTGACATGGTCCTCCTTTACTGCTTGTGGGTTATGTCTTTGAGTATGTGATCTCAAAATTTGTCAGTCCTTAAAACTTCTTCACCATATGCGCTGCAGAAAAATGCAATGTATCATTAACTTTTCCTAAGTACTTCTCAAGCAAGCTGTTTTGTGAGCTGAGCAGGAGATGAAGGGATTGTGCTTTATAATCCCTTCCCTTTTGTTGTTTTTTCTCCATGATATTTCAGGGGTAGGTATCGGTGATTTAGTCTTTCTACTCAGAGAGTACCAACAATAACTTCAGTTATCACATTAAAATTTTCAAAATTCAGTACAAAACATTGCAGTATCTCACAGAAAACTCGCATACCCTACTGGGATAGTAGGATATGGAAGTATATTATCATGATAGCTGTGTAGTTAACATGTACTGCTGCTGTATTTCTCATTTTCTCTACCCAGCTTCTTAGAGCTTGCTTTAATTCTCTTTTATTGTTTCCTAATTTAGCCTGTAATCTCTGTGAAATAAGTTGTTGTCAGGGAGAAACTGTTTATATTACAGCAATGTGTTTGTGTTGCTCTTATTGTTTATTTTTCTTGGTAAGCTCCTTGTTTATGGTCTGTGAGCAAGTGATTAAAGCAGATAGAGATGAAGAAGATTGTGTGGGTGAAGCTCAGATTTAAGACATTGGCAAATATGAGATTAGTGCCTGTATCAGGCATGGAGTCTTTTAACTCTTGGGCCATCTATTTACTCTTTGCACCTTACTGTAATAGACTGTTGTGAAAATGAACTAATTGGTCCTAAGCTTTTTTTTTTTTTTTCTTATACTGCAATTAGCCTTGTCTTAATCAACAGGATAACAAGAAGGATAAGGGTTATTAGTTTTGAGTCTCTGAAATCCTTACAGACAAGAACCAATAAGTGCTGGTTAGCTAAGAAGCAGTCTGAAGGTGTTTGCTCAATTCAGTTTTGGCATAAGCAGCTATTATTCACTTTATTTGAGTCGTTCTGCATTGATTAGGACAGTTAGTGAGTCTGACACACTCTCCTCAATTTCCCTGGCACTAGCCAAGAGTGCTTGAATCTATACCGCATAACTGATACTTGAACCTGAATCTTCATTTAGCAGATCTGAAGGGCTGCTCAGACATACTGTAGGAATCAGTCAAAGCAGAAAGACTTGCAGGTCTTTGGCTTCAGTTTCCTTATAAACTTACCCTCTTTTCAGTTCTTTGTTCCCAACTATTTCTATGGAGCAAAACCAAGAGGGCACCAAACCCTCCCCCAAAACTTATGGTTTGTGCTGGCTTACTTGCGACTGCTCGCTATGAAGACTTGCTGAATTACCTTGTCTTTTCTCTCCCTTGACTTCCTTTGGTTCTGAAAAAAGCCCTATAACTTCTGGGTAGTCTGCAAAAAATACAGGAAAAATGCTACATATACTTTCACTTTAATAGCAGACTGCTATAATACTTCCCAGTTTCTTTCATTCTCTATAGCTACTACTGAGGGGGCAGTTCATTTGAATGCTTTTTGTTGAAGTAGAATAGTTATTTCAAGGCAGTGAAACATAAACTTCATCTTAAACAAAAACAGTGTATTAATATCCTGCAGATCTGTTACATGACCAGTTCACAGACATCATCTGCTCATAAGAATATGTATACTATGCCATGCTTAAACAGTATATGTTCTAGCCCATTCTTCACAGAGGTGCTAAAGATACTGTGAGAAATGTCTCAGGGGAAAGAAGGAAGAGAGACAGAGGAATATTTTTAAAAGGGAATGGAAGGTTTATAGGCAAGCTATAAAGCAGTGTTACACTGTCTTCTGTTTTACTTTATGTTGCTACTTGCAAAACTGAGGAAATGTTTTGTTGAAAATCATTCACTTATTTGTTGGTGTATATCTGATTTTAGAGGAGGGTTTTCTTAGAATGCTAGTAAAATGTCTGAGAAGAGATGCCATTTTTTGGACAAGAGAGTTAGATTCGCTGTAACAGTATTTTCCACTCACATAAATTGTGAAGTGAAAGCAACTTTTGTTTATGGTTTAAAGAGAGAAGGCACAAATATAATGTTTCTACCATGCTACATACAGTTAGGTTTTTTGTGGGGTTGATTTTTTTTTGTGAGCTGTGCCACACTGCTATTTGTAGTATAAGCAGGAAGAAGGTTAATGTTGAGGATGGTGATTAGAGTAGGGAACATGCAGGATTAATCACATAAAATGCTAGCACCATGACTGTATTGGTACCAATAACTATTTCTAATACTTCTGTTATAAATGGAAAACATAGCTTTAACATACCCTTAGGAAACAGACCAATGTTACCAAGCTGTTACGTCTGCCCGTGCAAACAAACATGTAAACCACCTTGAGCTGTGATCTGTCTGCAGCAGCCTCCATCAATCTCCATCACTTCCCTGGTGCAGGCTTCCTTTCTGTTCTCCTGTATATCACCCTCTCCTCAATGCTGCTTCCAGAAAGCTTGTCACTTGGGAATGAAAAATGATGGGATCGGATGAAGCTTTGCTTTCCAGCCAGCACAGACCTGAGATCCTGGGCCTGCAATATCACCATCTGGCTTCAGATCAACAGACAAGTCTTGATAGTGACTGTTTTTGTCTTGAAAAGGAGTCATAGTCAATCTGTTTTGTATATTAAAAGAGCAAGGGAAGAACACTTACACTGTTGAATATACGAGCCTGTTAGTGACTGCTGAATAACGTTAAACCATAATAACAGAGCTTTATGGTTGTTTTTTATCTTTTCACAACATTTATCTATCTTTTCTGAGATCTCCTGAGCCTCGTTTTATTTATTTTGCTCACATTTTGAGACTGAAGGAACGTTGTCAGATAGTTGAGGTGTCTATGTAACTTTCAAACACATTTTTTTTGTGAAATGGTGGCTTTGTAGGAAAAGAGCCAAGGGTAGTAGGACAAAACTGCTCTGTTTGCTGCTATTGATTGGAGGGTCATTGGTATTAAGGCACAGGGGAACTTCAGTATGCTGCTGCCTTTTCCAGGGCTACCCTTGAAACTGCAGTCTCTAACTAAAGGCAGCATTGATATCTTTCCATACCAAGCATGAGGAACTGCTGTAGCATTTCATCTTCAGATAATTTCCTCCTAAGTTCCCAGATGTGCATCAGAAAACACACATTATACATCCCATCAGATAAGGACAGATATCTCTGCTGGCAAATACAGCAGACACATTCAAGGTTTTTTTAACCTCTTTGTACATGACATTGACATGGGTGAATCTCAGAAATTTATTGCATCTCCTGCCTGCTCTCTCACAGCAGATGCCCATGTTTGTAATTAACAGTTGGTTACTTCAGCAGACAGCAAGCACAATTGGAACCTGAACAGTTATTTTTTTAATACAGAACAACTGTCCCGAATATTATCCTTGTTAAGTAGGTGTTGCTTCTGGTATGTGCTACTGCAGTTCTAGGTAATAAAGGTCACATGTCAGTCCATATAATCTAGGTGTGGTCTCTTTGGTGCAATTTCATGTTAAGGACTTTTTTTCTCTTTCCATGAAATTCTCCCTTGGGTTCAATTCAGCTGGAAAGTTCTTTATTTCCTGGTAGAAACTGTTTTGTATCATACAGCAAATGAAGAGTTTCCTCTCGCTGGCAGCACACAGCTATTCCCTCGTGGATTTAGTAGCACCCAATAGTAGTTTAGTAGTGCAATAGGCTAAGTTGTATGGTTTTTGCTTTGATGGGTTACTGTTTCAGGTAGACAGCCAACATATTCCCAAGGAATGTGAAAAAGTGTAGAGAAATTGTACTTTGAAGTGGTTTATACCTCAGCAAGGTTTCTTGGACAAAGAAAAGTCACTTCTTCAGTTAAAGGCTGTTTTCTGCAATAAATATAAAAGACCTGCAGAGAAGAGGGTGTGCATGAAAGCTTTGAAGAAAAGGTCACAGGAATTCTTTATAATGAAAAACATTAGGCAGGCTGCCTGTAGGTGTCATTACACACTTGTCTTGTGTGTACTCGGAGGCCTAATCTTGGAAGCAATTAAGTGCAGACATGTGAGTAACTTTTAATTGTGCACCTGCCAAATCAATAAGACAAACTGAAATCTTTCAGCATTTGTAAGATCTTTAGTTTACAGGTTTCCCGTCAGCTGTTAGAACAAAACCATGTAAATGAAGCACGGAGAGCTTGTCTAATATAGATTTGGTATTATATTGCAAGACATTGAAGAGCTCTTTTACGTAGTATTTGTGCTTTTTTGTTTTGTGCTCTAAATAGGCTTCTTTTGCTAACACTACAATACCTGAACAGATCATTATCATGGTTTCTGTTTTCTGTTGCTTTCTGTGATATACTTTTTGGTCTTAACACTTCATTTGCTTTTTCAGTTTGGAGAAAATATTGTATTCCATGTTCATATGTATTATAAACTAGGTGGTTTGCATATAATATCAGTGCATTAACTGAGAGGAAAAAAAAAACAGTAGGCTCTGCTGGGAAATGAAATCGATCTATAATTACCTGGTTAATTGCATTTGTCTTTGTATTGCACTGGGCACTGTAAACTATCTCACAAGAAATCATATTTTATCTGTTTTATCATCTATCTTATAGAATGCTTCTGCAGGAAAGTGAAAACACTTCTTTTGCTTTGTTTGAATGTCACTGGATAGTGAAGTATACATACTTGAGCATGTGTATCAAGAATAGATAGATAGACAGACAGACATTGTTTTTTTTTCTCAGACAAAAAAAATTGAGTCGAGGTGAAAACCAGCAGTTGTGTACATTAATGTAGCCTGTTTTAATTTGGTTTGGTTTGGCTTTCTGTGTATTAATTTGTAAGCACATGAAATGATTATCCTTTATATTGGCTAGTGTCTTGGGCTGATGTCAATGCTTCATCTTTATTTTGCTTTTTTTTTTTTTTTTTTTTTTTTATTGACAGGTATAGCAGGACTACAGTTACACAAAAGAGCCCTATTAGATTACACACATGGAACTGTACAAGAAATCTGCTGTTATCTAAGCAGGAATAGGAAGACTTTCCTCTTTTCTTGTATGGTTTGTGTAGTACACTGTGAAACAGGAGAAGTCCATCCCTGGAACAAACCAAATAATAGTGAGGGTGATGTGTTGCTTTATTTATTACTGGGTTTTTTTCCCCTTCAGAGAGAAGAAATTGTGCATTCCCTTCTTCTACCTTCCTCTTCCAAAGAATTCCTTTCTTTTGACACTTCCATCCTGCTCTTTGTTTGGCCCGTATCAAGATCCTCTCTTGTTCTTATTCTCCAATCTCCCCAATTGCCCCAGTCAGCCCACTGCATTTCAATTACCTTTTGATAGAAAACAGTGTAAATACTTCCTCCTACTTCTCCTCCTCAACCTCTTCCATGTCTTACTGGTCAGAAGAAAAGCCTTCTTTAATGTCTTCTGTCTTAACTGAAGACAACCTCAGTAGCACTTTAAAGACTTCTTTCAGATTTACTGAAAATCCTCTTAGACTTCTGCTTGTCCAATTGTCCTACTCTTCCTCAAGTCCATCCTTCATCTCCTTCACTCAAAAACCTTCAGTTTCTAATGACTAGTTCCTAGAGAAAAGTTATGATCAAAACTCTATTCTCCTTATTTTAGACTTGCCAACCATGTATGTCAAAACATTTTTCTTCAGGTCTTGTCCTGTTTGGCATCATTGGGTATTTGACTCTTTTGCTTCTGACTCTTTGGTGGTTTCTTCAGTTTAGCATGCCCAGGCTCTCTTACCAGCAAACATTGGATGCCATCAATCACTTTTGTATCCTTTTCTTCTTCATTCATGCCTCATTGAATTATCTTATCTGACTACATTAATCTATCAGATAAAAGGTTAACTCAGAGCTTTCATAATCTTTGCCAGACATGTTTCATATTGTTCAAAGAAAATCTGAGTGGGTCCAGAGAGAAACCACATGTATAGTCACATGTAATGTTGTTTATTGCCCTAATATCAATCCAGCTTAACTATACCTTACAATGTACCTCTGAAATTAATTTCGTGCACTGTTGTAGTTTCTTTTGGAATCAGTTACACCATTAGGATGCTATTATATTTGGCTTCCTGATTTTTCACCCTCTCACAAAAAATGTTCCAGTAAAACTGAGAACTACTCAGTTCTTCTGAGTGATTCCTCGTTTCAGGAGCACATCTCATCACAGCAAGCAGTTCAGGTGTCAGCTGAACTGAGGCTATAACAAAGTATATCTTGTTAGTGTTTACATGTAGAAATATATTAATTCTTCTTTCTTAAAATAAAACATATTAAATCTACAGAATGATTAATGGAAGTCAGATACCAAAACTGTTGTTGATTGTGTACCAGAGACTTTTTTCAGGACCTATCTTTTATTGAGATAATCCTTTAGTAAGATGCATTTTTTTTTTTCTCTATAACATAGTTGTTTTCATGTCAGAGCAATTATCTTTTGAAGACTTCCCTTCCTTCATCTAAGTTTTTGTTGCTCAGTGGAAATTAACTGCAACTGATGTTTCTTCTTATGGAAGCTCCCATATGTGGCACACAAGTGGATTTGCACAAAAACCACACATCAGAATACTGATTCCAACCGCTACAGTAAACTGCCAGATAAAATTGGTTTCTTCCCCATTGCCTATATAGTCTTCAGCTGTGAAGTGAAAACAGGGTGAAAATCACGTCATACAAGGCTTTAATCATACCAAATCTTACTCTGAATGTATGCATTATAATGGAATTGAATAGGTTGTGAATTATACAACATGTTGTTTAAAAGAAGTATTTCGGTCCCTGTTTAATCATACTTAAGAGCTTTGTTATGTATTAATGGCAATATGCACTTTGTAAAGGCCATGAGAATATGATAATTACTGAAAATAATAAAACCACCGTCTCATCCTACATCAGGATTGTAGATCACTGCAGGATCTCTGAAGGTGACAGAAAGACTCATCAACACATCAATGATAGAAATTCATGCTAACACCATTTTTTAAATGCAGTGATGATTCTCTATGTGAAAATGGTCTTCTGTATCCCCTGGCAACCAGAAACAAAAAGTATCTGTTCTTGTCTGGTGGCCTTCAAGAACACATCTGAAAAGTCATTTGTTTTCACAAGACAATCATGCAACCTTAGAAGCCCAGTCCCACCCATTCTTCATAAAGAATTCTTCATAAAAAATAAACAAAAAGTAGACCTCTAGAGTTAGTGTTATTAATCAACAATTTATTCTAGCTCTTGATTGAGTTGTAGGGCAATTTTTGGTATGATGTGAGTTATTTCAGATTCCATCTCTGACTTTTTCATTAATGAAAAAAAAAATACTGGACTTTATGCAGATTACTCTTTAATTTTAATATACAAATGAAATCTGAGAGATGTGACTTCAGTCCTCAGAATTTCTCAGATTCCTATAGCAACACAGTATCTTATTATTTTATTCCTTGACATACTGTTAAATTTTATTCTTTAGTCTGACTGCTTAGGATAAAGAAACCAGTCATTTTGTATTTCACAAAACAGGTAAAAATATGGAACATCTCCTTTAAACATAATACATCAAATGAGTCGTATATCTTTGTGTAGGTAGCTGAAATTCAGTAAGTCAAATACTTAAAGGCTCGTGTCAAAATAAGCACAAAAGACATAGGTATTTTTTCTCAGGCTTGTTTTTCAGCAATCACACTGTGTTCTCTTTCCTCCCAGCATCTGGCAATTGGTGTTATTTTTAGAAATTATTCCTTTAATATTCACTCAGCAGACTTTAAGCTGAGTTGTTGAGTACAGTACTCTTGGCTGGAGAATTGCATGATGGGGTACAGAAGGCTTTGACCTTTTAAAATCTCCATTTTCCCTGTTTTGCTTTATAAATGTTAAGCATGAGAAAGAAATAGAATTTATCAAGAGGAGGTGCTTACTGCACAGTTACAATTTGCAATCACAGAACAATGGGTTTCTTCCAGTTTTAAAGCAGATTTTGGTTATATTTCACACTGGCAATTGTGTGAAGAGTTTTCATGTGGGCAGTTAAACCAGGACAAATTATTAACTGTGCATGTTCATGTCCTAACTAACTGAGTAGTAGATGCCTGCCTGGACAGTCCATAGGAGAGAAGGTACTTTAGCCCTGGAGGAACTGGCTGAATGGCTCACAGGTTAATTTAACCATGCTTATACAAATGGTTTAAGGTGAACGTTAAATTTGTGCACCCAAGGCACAGATTTAAATGAGAAGAAGCAGAAGAAAACCCCGTTTTTCTTGAAAAGTATTTAAATGGTCATGAGAATTGAAATTTGGATTAATTTTCTACTGTAAACCATTAATTGGCTTTAATTATTAACATA
Organism: Antrostomus carolinensis; assembly: GCF_000700745.2. Taxonomy (NCBI): domain Eukaryota; kingdom Metazoa; phylum Chordata; class Aves; order Caprimulgiformes; family Caprimulgidae; genus Antrostomus; species Antrostomus carolinensis. The sequence goes on along the minus strand of NW_010292525.1, from coordinate 3,720 downwards.
TTCAAATGAGACTGCAGAAGTTATCACATTGCTCAAAGTAAAAAATAATAAAGTTATCGATGCTATTTTGATGTTCATGCATGTTTACATTTTTTCCCCACTTAATTTTTCCTTGTATTTTTCTATTGGTGTTGATTTCATAAATGGAACATTATTAATTGTGATTCACTACTTCAGGCCCCAATTATACATGACACTCCATGTAGGCAGTACCCTTCATCTGCTTGAAATGGCTTGCAAAACAGGAACATCAATCACTTAAATCTCTGACTGTTGGGTATAAGTCACTGCTGTGTAAATCTATTGAAGGCACATGCCTGTCTTCTTGAAGATTTGGAATTACATGACATCCTATGTTCAAGGAAAAACTCTCCTTTCTCACCAAAATTGTTTCAAAATGTCCATTGCTTTTGCCGCTCAGTGGAATAAGTGTGTTATCAAAATAAATTGAGATTATTTACTTGTTCAGATAGTATTTGGAAATATTGTGCATTTTTTAATTTTCTGATATTTAGGATTGGTTAGGAATCCACATGGAAACAGGACATCAGGAATGCATTTGTAGGCATTTGGAATCCAGTGTATGTATGGGGAGGGAGGTATCTTCTGAGGCTCTGGCAGTCATTGAAGGGCCTTTTCCTTCTACTTGATTATGCTTCAAACTGTGCAAGGTTACTCTGAAAAGAATTTAACATTATCAATAGTTATGTTCACATTTATGATTTTTCTTATTTTTACTACATAAACTCAATACATATATTTGACCTAGATTCAGTTTACATTTGGTGAGACGGTTCCTTTCTGGCATAGCTGGACCATAATTCATGAAGAATGGCATAGTCATTCATTTTCCTATAAAACCCATAAGATTGTAAGCCTGGGTGGTTTTAGTTCCTGGTGCTGGGATGCTAGACATCTTATTTTCTGAAACAATGCAATCTGACTTTCAGGCAATTAGGCTCCTTTTTCGCATGATACCAATATAAGCATTTACTAGTTTTAAAAGCAGAGTTATTTTCATTTAGGAAACTTGTGATAAACAGATGGAAATAATAGTATTTGTTGTTTTCTAGTTTGTGTGATGTTGTAGGCATCCTCTGAAAAATATGCACCTGCAAGTAGCTTTCCTAACCAGAATATTTTTACCTAAATTTAAGTTTAGGTACCTGCCTGTGATAACCTACAGAAAGCATTCAACAAGAGTCTTGGGAAAATTGTTGCTCTCCTCCGTGAATGAAAAGATTAAAATTTTCTATTGGATTTTTGCATGCATCCATTAAAAAGATACAGAATGGCATTTTTTTCTCTGCTTGCTACATAGGAAATTCAGTAACTTCTTTGCAGAAAACAAAAAAATAAAAAGTGACATACAAGCCATTTGTATTCACTGTTAATATATTGCCTTTAAGAACCATCAGTAAAAGTTGCAAATTATCCTTATTTTGAAAAAGTGTATAAATGCAGTTTTGTTTAATGTAAAATTTCCCAGATTCCCTGGTACTGAACTCTGTGTTTCTGGCTATGACAAGAGTTAAAACTGCTTCTGGGCACCTATCCATCACCCTTCTAATGCAGAAACCAATTAGACTTATACTGCTGAAGGACAAGCATAACTGAGTGAAAGAAATGGAGCCGTTAGACTAGAAAGGATTGAAACCCGACAGAAGGATTTTCTTCTGATCACATGAGGGCAGCTTCCAGACCCTCTGCAAAATCCCAGTATTGCATTATGAGTGTTGTGTGTTAAAAAAGTAATACTGAGAAGTTTTTAAAAGCCATCATTACGTGCTCTGATTGAAGCTGAACTTCTGGCAAAAAGATTAGATGGCCATTAATTGAAAGGTGTAACAAAATACATAGGTATGGACGATATTGATTCCCTCAATATTGGTTTCTTCTTGTGAAAATGCAATGTTCCACAAGTATGTTTATGCATCCGCAGTGTATGTGCTAGAAGTTTCTTATATTTGATCTGTTCATTTCTTGTATTCCAGTGCAAACTCTTTGCCAAAAAACAGTCTCTCTTTTCAGAGCAGCATCCTTCCCAAGGTTGTCCTTCGTATGCAGTATCTGATGCAGAAAAATAGAAAAATGTCCCAACTTTGAGGCATGAAAAGGGAGACTGATGATTTTTTTTAATTGAAATTAGCACCTCTGAAAGGTTGGGAGAAGCAGTAGGATAAGAGCCAGAGTACAGAAGGAATAATGTGAACCAGGCTTCTCAGCCCAGCTCTGCTGGTGGACGGCATTTAAACCCAGAGTGTGTCTGCTGCCTGCAGATCCTATGATCTCTCTAGGTGTTGTTCTATATCCTTTCAGTTATCAATTTCCCTTGGAGTTCTTGGGGGTTTTAGGAAGAAGTTGGGAACTAGCTTTTGCTTATAACTCAGATGACAGCTCATGCCTAGATTTAGGTACTCACATGCAGTTCTCTCTTCCCCAGCTTGCCTCTGGAAGCAGCTGATGCAGTGACAACCACATGGTCTCCCTGCAGCAGCCAAGTGGCATTAGCACCTGCCATCACCTCTGTGGTGCTGAGGAGTGAAAGATGCAATGATTATGCCAAAAGCCCCTTTTGTTTTTACCATAACTGAGCCTACAGAGGTTCTTGTAAGCAGTGGCAGCTGCTGAGAGCTAAAATAGTAGTGGCGGATTCAAGGGGAAGGGAAAAGAAGCAGATAAAAGAACCTAAATGGAGCCATGTAGAGAGATTGCCATCAGATAAGCCAGGGTGCCATCTGCTTCATGGCATGACAGGAATATGAATAAACTCCTAGTCTGTAGCATGAGCCTAGGAGTTTACTGACATGTCTTCTCATTAGGTTTGACTCTTGCTGATTTATTTTTGTAATAGTTCTGCCAAAGCTATTTTGAGGAATACTGATTTATCCCATGGTGATTGAGCCAGTAACTTAACCTTGCTTTGTAGAATTACCAAACTAGAAAATAAATAAATATATAAATACCATAGTGGAGATGCATATAACAATACTTCCAAAGAAAACAGAGAGAGTTGGGGTTTTTGGGTTGTTTTTTTTGTTTTGTTTTGTTTTTGTTTTGTTTTGTTTAAATATTTTTCATTTGAAAAGCTCTTTATATTTTATTGTAGTTAAATGAATGTGAAAGGTATGTTCAATTTTTCTCCTTGGTTTCCCTATTAAAGTTTAACGGTAGGAAGAAATTATACTTATTTGTATTCCTGGACATAATATAAGTGAAAAATGAATATTTTATTGCTAATGCCTTTATAAAATGCCATTCAGATATCTCAGCAAGCTTAATATATTATTCTATTGCAAATATCTCAGCAAGTTTAATATATAATTCCATTGGAAAACACAAAAGTGAAAGCAAAATGCTTAGCTGACGACTCTAAAAATAATTATCGTGCAATACCTCAGTACTAGTACAGGCAACTTTAACTCCACCATTCCTTTGCAAGTTGCATCAGTTCCTTAAGCAATACAGTATGGCCTCAGACTGTACAGAGCTTGGGGCTGAGAAGCTGTGTCAAAATGGAAGGTCACTGTAGTGAAACCTGACATATTTTCAGACATGCAGTATTTGATCAGCTTCACTGTGTATCTTTTCAGTAGCAAACCAGTTGTGGCTGCTATACCACAGCAACTACATAAAGAGATTCCTTCAGTCAATTTTTTTTTTTTTTTGGTGTGTGAATTTTTATATCTATCTATATATTAAAATATATACTAATATATA
>NW_010292524.1:0-34241 GCF_000700745.2 Antrostomus carolinensis | reverse complement strand
CCCCCCGGCCCCCTGCTATACACTTAGATAATACCTTTTTCAATCAGTGGCACGTTTTGGCATGCTAGGTCAACAGTTGAGAACTGCACTGCCTAGCATGAATTCATGTAATTTCATATATTGCACTTCCAGATGCAAACACTTGCTTACTGTGTCGTTCACTTCAGTAATATTAACTGCAAATCTTGAAATATACAATGTTTCTTGAAGTTGCTACTGCCTTAAACTTGAAAGAATTTATATTTAAATTTCATAGGATCAGTTACCCTTCGGCTATTTGAGTTAACTTTAGTCAAATGTTTTGTGTCAGTTACATCCTGGGAGATTTGGTGGTGAAGACTTTTAGAACAGTGGGAACAGTTCCTCCCTCCCTTGCCCCTTTGGAGCAGAAAATAATTTAAAAAAAAAAAAAAAAAAAGCATTTGTAGCTTAGATTTCCCATGGAAAGTCATGCATCTTCAATTAGATACTTTAATATATCTCTCAATGTTTTCCTGCACCTCATCTCACAGCAAAACTGGAGTCTGGCTCTAGCATTTCCCTGGAACTGGATGTTGGGAAGAAATCACTGACTGATAACAGACATCGTCTGAAAGATCAAGTGAATAATTTAAAAAGGATAAGAAAGTTATAGTTCTCAGCCCAATCCACAGTGAGATATAAATTTCTCTACTTCTGAAGTACAAGTTTCTTTCAGCTTTTCAGGGAAACCTACCTGTAGAGAAGACTGTTTTTATTCATTGACCTCAATTGTACAGCATTTACAGCAATCTTGCCATCCAAAAAATGTTGCATTTATCAGAGTACTGACCAACTGACCTGCTTTAAATAATGGTGGAATAGTGATCTGTTGAGGGTTACAGGAGATTTTAAGTCTTTAAAAAAAGGTTGTGAAATTGTTTGGGTGGTGAGCACTGTGTATCACTCATTTGTATAGTCTGTTATCACTGTTGTTATCATTATAATTTTATTTTAATTAGGAAATAGTTTTTATCTCAACCCGTGAGTTTCCTTGCCCTTCTTTCCAATTCTCGCCCCTACTCTCTGGGCGAGGGAGGGGGCGGGTGATAGAGCAGGCTGTGTTTGGCTGCAAGCTGCAAGCAAAGAGTGAATCCACCCAAACCACCACAGTGGTATATCATAAACTCTAAATTTAAGTAATCCCACCAAAGATCACAGATTATCAATGCTATAATGGGGTTGTTTCAACATAAATAATTTTTTCTAAATTGACATCCAGTCTGAAGGCAGAGTTTTTGGAAGCCCCCAGTTCTGTACTCCTCTGCCTAGGAACACAAGACTAATGGTTTGTATTTCATAGAGATTAACAAAGAATGACATTCATCTTTTATGCTTGCCAACTATAACTAGTAGCCATGTAGCACCATGTAGTTTTTACTACTAGATGAGGAATTTCCGGTATTCCATGTGCAGCGAACAAATGAGCTTACTGTTAAACAGAATATATTGATCCTTTCCTTGGACCAGGGTAAATTACTGAGTATAACCTCATCATCAGAGAAACAAACAAGAAGGTGAGTGAGGAATAAATGGCTGTTTCCCTGAAAATCTAGGCAATACTGTTTAAATATCCACTCATCTGGGTTAAAAAGGAGATAGCTGCAGAAAGATTACTAGGAAAACAGGACTGAGAGAAACTTCCTGTGCCACTGAACTCAGGCTTCTCCTGATATGGATCTTCTTTTATCCTCAAGCCATGCTTGTTCCTCTGATATCACTATAGGCATTGCAGAAGATTTTTTTCTGACTTTGCCTTGGAGGAATTATTTCCTCTGTCTGTAGGAGTTCTGACAGTTTTCAGATGCACAGCAGATGTGAGTGGCTTCTACATACCTCTTCTGACTGTTGATGCTCTAGGTCAGGATGGCTTCAGAGGCATAGTGAAGTTGAGACCAACAACCTCAGTGCCCAGAGGCACAAAGATGTCCAAAATGAGTGAATAGGAAGTGATTGTAAGCTGCCGTCACTGATGGCCGTTGCTTGTTTAGAATAGAATTTGCAGGCTCGCTACAAGTCTTAGCATAATGGTGCTAAATCAGAAATTGGTTGGCAGCTCTATTGTAAATGAATGAACTGTGAGATTATGCTTTCTGAATCAGCAGGAACTCTAGGAAATCAGAGTTGAGAAATTTTGACAAGCTGCTGTGTTCAAGCTTCTGTTACTGTCAACTAACCTACATCCCTTCTATAGATAAAAAAGTTACACAAGATGTCAGCTGTACAAATATATGTTTTTCCTTAATCAAAGGAGTTACTACCAATAGTCTATAAAAGCCTATTTTCTTTCACAGTCAGTTGTGTTCCAAAAACTGCTATGCTCTCTACATTGTTGAATAAGATTAATATCTGAAACAAGGCATGGTTTTTGTTTATCTGTGAATGCTTTAGGTTGTCCCTTTGCTATTTGCTAAGCAAAAAGACACGTGTGGAGTAATTCACAGTATTTAAGAAACAATGTGCAATTCATTCACATATGTGTACCTAGTAACAATACGCTTGGGCTGTTCTGCAGAGAAAAAGGACAAGATAATTACATCCTATCTAGCATGCTGATAAAAAAACATTAGCCCTAAAAATAAGATAACTTTTGTGATAAAATCAGAAGGGCCCTGGAATAAGCCTTCAGTTAGCTGAACAGAGGACACTTGATACAACTGAGTCAATACTGTCTTTGTTGCTTTCAGCTTTCTTTTTGCTACCTATATGAATAGAAGCCTTTTCTCTGGCTAGCGGTGGCTATAATAGTTCTGAAATTCTCTGAAATTTGTTCACTTGTATTTAATGAAGGAATGCCTTTATAATCTTCACTCTTGAGGAAAGGGCAGAAGTTATAAAACTTGAATTTCTCTGTGAATATCAAGCCTCTCCTTCAAGAGAGAAATAATAACACCTCTTTTTCATAGACAATTAGGTATTAAAATAATAGAGCCCTTATTAATTACCTGGTTTAGACAAGAAATTACACAGCTCACATACAAAGCAGGAGAAGAAAGAAACATGATTTAAAACAAAATGCCCTTCTCTTTCCATACATAAGGGTCTGTGGAATTTCACAGAGTAACCCAACACTCAATTTTATTAAATTTGTTCATGAACGATTATCAAAGAGGGAGCAATTGCTCAGACAGGAGAACTCTAGACCAACACAGATAATATAAACGAAATGCAGAAGCATTCTTGACAGCAAATGTGACCAGTTCCGCTGCTGAACTGCCAGAGTACATCACTGCTGATGCTGTGAACACTGAGCAGCCAGTGGGATATTCGACCCCAGCCAAATTCTGGTGCCAGCCCCAGGGCAGCATTCTGAAATAGTGCCTTGCACACACCTCTTGTGGTACTGAGACTGAAACATACTGTCTGTATTGAACTTTGCTGGGAATAAATATCTGCCATTCCAGCTGAAATCAGAAAGGCTACACGCACAGCAAAGAACCAGGGTCCAAGCCTCTGCCCTTCACGAGGTTGTAAGAAATTGTACGGTGCCACTGACAATGTGGCTGGCCTCCTCTTCTCTCCTTGCTGAAGAGGTGGTCTCATCAGCACGTTTGAGAATGGCAGCAAGTTCCAAAAGTAACTTCATTTATATACAGAGCACTAGGCTCAAATGTAAGGGCATAAATTGGAAGAAAATTGGGTTTTGTTCACATCAAGTGAACACGGCATAGTCAGCACCTTGTTTTTCATAGTTTCAGTGTTTTACTTCTTCGCTGTTTTCCAGTCTCTACTGTATCCAGCCACACAGTCCACCTGTCCCTCCCCAAAAACAGTAAATCCAAATTTTGTACTTGAAGAAAACAAGGTTCAGATATGCTAAGATGTTTTTGTAGCAGAGGAGGTTTGTAGCAAAACGGAACATGCCACTTTGAGCTTCTGGGTCCCATGCTGCTTCCTCAGAACTACAGGACCTTTTTTCCTCAGGGCACAGTATCTTGAAACTCTACATCTCTGACATACACATTGGTGTAGTATGTTTTGTATACTGGTAGCAGGGGCATTTAGTTCTCTTTAAGAAATTAGCACTGACACATGTATACCAGTTTGATCAGATTTACTTCTGAATTATGTCACTAAAAGATCAGCATTTCACCAAATTTGAGTTAGGATATAGTTTAGATTTTATTAGCTGCAATATAAAATCCTCATTTTTTTCCAGCCTTTAATGTAAGACTTTCAAGACTACCCTATTTTTCAAATTTTTAATTATTTTTGTTTGTTTTGCTAAGTTAGATGTTTTTTTCTTATGTATTTAGGCTTCAGAGAAAGGTGTCTCTCATTAATTGCTTGAAAGATGAGAGAACTGTTAGTGTAAATCTAGCTAGCAAAAGAGTTAGGCCAAAGACATAGGCCAACAGTTAACTACAAAGCAAAATTTAGAAAATAAGGACTGTAAGAGCAGATCAGACAAATAAAGGGCTCAACATAATATCCATTTGCAAAACAAATCTCTCTCTCTGCCTATAAGCAGTTTCACAGAATTATAATATCCCTAAACCATGTGATAATATAAAGAAACTTTTCTGAACCGAAGGCTCACTGCTCATTCTTAATCCTAGTACTCATTTCCCTACTAAATCCAGCAAGCTCAGTAAGCTATGAATATTTGTCAAATAATGTCCTTTAAAAATGAGTTCCATCAGTTAATTTCACAGCATGTCAAACACTATTTTTGTGTATCTCTCATAAATGTATCCCATCTCACTGAGTGCTACTTTAGTTCTGTATAATAGAATAGAGCAGAATGGCTCAGCTACAATGATCTAGTACAATTGCCAATGACTGTAAGTCAATTGCCTTCTTTACAACTTGTAACACTTATATTTCTATTAGTACCCTCTCACTCATCTACCTGTCAATCTAAGTAATCCTAGTCCTTTTAATCTGTTCTTTTAACTGGCATATTCTCCTATGGCTGTATAATTTGTGCTGTTGGGGGAGAGAGGAAGAGCAGCAGCCAGTGTTTCTCTGACCAGAGCAGCTCTTTCTTTCCTCCCTGCAGACTTAAAGACTTAGAGGGTTAGGAGAAAAAAAAAAAAAAGGAAAATCCTCCTTAGTGCCAGTCATGAGATGATTATGAACAGCTCTGGCTGTGAGTGAGTGCTAAGAATAATCAAAGATAATACCAACAGGATTGACAGGAACTTTTGGTGCACGGAACACCAGAGCGCCAGTTTTCATTCAAACATAATTTAAAGAGATATGAAAAGTTTCCAACTTTAATGTGTTTCTCAAAAACTGCTACCTACCTAGAATAGCATGTGTGATTGTGCCTGTTCAACTGCTCATCTTCACCAGGATCCTTTATACGTAATCAAAAGGATGAGAGCTTTTAATCTTATTCTAAGCACAAATAAGTAAATAGGCCTCATTACCAAGTTTTTAAAGCAGGGATAAAGCTTGGTTATTATGATTAGTAACATGGTGGACTAGGAATTTTATTTTTTCTGGACTCAGTTTCAATAAGTGGTAATTAAGGTCAGCCATATAAATTCATAATAAAAAAAAAACCCAGTTGTATAACCATCATGTCTCATGCTAGCTTTGGTCACTGCTCAACTACAAAGTCATCTCAAGTCATAACAAAACACACTGTCCACACTTTCATCTCTTTTTTTTTTTCAAATAAATACTTGAAGACAGTTTCTGCTCTGGGAAAGGCACAAACAACTGCCTCTGAGGGCAGTTTTTTGTGAGGGAATGTTATATGACAATGTCAAAAGGCAGAATAATTCAGGTCAATAATGGCAAGAGATAGAGCAAATCAAATTAATATCACATTTTAATTAGTTTTTCAGCACCTGAGTAACCATTATCATTGTACCACTTACTATTTATGCAGATAATAACACATTTAACTTTCAGGCAGAGGCTGTATAAGGCTGATTCTGACTTTTCCCTACTAGGTAGCATAGATTGCTGTTGTGATGCCTTTGAAAAACATACAAATGTGTCTGTTTCCAGGGAGCACCTACAAGTATTAATTTACCTTAAAGTCACTATACTACTATATAGTAGGAAGCGAGCTCTTCTCAGAATTTTATGGTTACAGTCTTGCCTAAGCAGGCAATGTGATCAGCAAACCTAGTTATCAAATCTAGGTATCTGGTAACCACCATATGCTACAGATCATCTTCAGCCTCTCATTTTCAGTTCAGATTCCTTTGTCACTTATTTGATATCTCCTGTATTGAAAAGCCGCAAGTTTGGGTTGGAAATTGTTCATCATCACTTGCTGAAGGAAGTAAAACTCAAAATATTCATGCTGGGCTGATCAGTACCTCTAACATTACAGAAAGAATTTCACACATGCTATCCTCCTGTAATCCAGAGAGATTGCTTACTTGAACATTGAAGAGTTGCTTTCAGAAAATTTCCTATTGAGACATCCACAGGATTTTGTGTTTAATGTGAACTTAATTATTCTTTTGTTTAAGACATTTCAAAGAAGCTGAGACATGGAGACTGTGTCTTGGCACATTTCTCCAGGCTGGGCCAATCGCAATAAAACAGAGAAAGTGTTCAGAATGTTATCTTGAAAAAACTTACTGCACATTAGGTCTTGTTCTGCTTTATCTGGGTCCCTGTGTGAATATTCTCCACCTGTTCTTTGTTTAGCTATCCATAAAAATACGTTTAGCATGTTTTTCCCCTTATCTGTTAATCTTCCCTAAAGCTGTGATTTAAATTTGCCTTGTATGCTTTTCCCTGACCTCTGAGTAGTGTATAACCTTTTGAGAGGACATTAAATCCTAATTTTCTCTTATTGTGTCTTGGCCAGTGAAGCGTTGCTCCTATAATTTCACTTAATATAAACCAATTTTTATTTCAATGCATCTTACTTCCAAGGGACCAATTGTGTCAGATGATATTCACAGGGAGAAGAATAAGAAAACCTGTAAAATTAAGTACCATTTAAATAAACAAAGTTTGCAAAATAATATCTTTCTCTTTATATTCTAAATATGTAATGGTAATTTCACAGTATTAAGGAGAACTTCTTATTTTTCATTGTGCCTGATGACCTGTAGATGAATTGGAATTGGAGAGCAAACTGCCTCGCCTTTGAAACTTATGCTGCTACTCACCTGGTTGGTTAGTTCAAGTTTCAGATTAATTAGAAAAGTGAGTTCCCGAAGTAGCCCTGAAAAATAGTCTTCCCTATAGGAAGGTTTTCATTCCCTGTTTGGGGAGGGCAAGTGGGATTGTAGGCAGTTGAAAGTGTTGTATTGTATTAAGGTCTCAAGTTTCTTGCAAAACTGAATACTTGAAGTCTGTTGTGTAATGCTCTAGTACAGTTTTAAAGTACTCTTTCTGACATACACCTCAACTCTACAACATGGGACATTGTAAGAACGTACAATGCAGTTAGGCAGTGAAACAGCTGCAGTCAGACACAGGACGTGACTGAAAAGCATCATTCAGGTTTATAGATATGTAGAAATATGGCTACACATTAATCTTTAATAAAATGTAATACAGACAAAGACCACCTTGTTCCCTTACCCAAACATTCCTAAAGACGAAATAATTTACTTTCTACAAAAACTGTCCTCAGTTCAGTGCCCATATAAATTACTCAGCAGACAGCTTAGTAAGCCCATTTCTTCAGAATTTATTAATAACCAGAAGCGCTATTACCATGCAATTTCTTTCCAGATAGCCAACAAAAATGAGATGAAATTACACTTATAATGATGGTAGCTTGACTGAGCAAAAGGACAACTTAAACTGCAGGCAAGACACCTACTCCGCTAGCCTGCTTCTGCTGAAGAAAGAACCCCTCCCTAAACTCCACTGATCAAGCATCTATTAACTACACAGGGAGCCTGTGGCCGCTTGCTTGGATGTGGACATCTACATCGTAGGAAGTTCTTCCCAACAGATAAATCCCTCCCTGTGTGTTGCTGCGAATGAGTCAAAGCAGTGTTCTGGAGCAGCTTTGTGTCTGGCTACTCTCCAAGAAAAATCATCAGGTGAAGTTGTAGGAGCTGCAGTGATTGCTATTATTGGATTATCACCGTGGGATTCACCTGACACATCGATTTATAGGCACGGATTATTCTCAATTATATCCCAAGAATAAAACAAGCAAACCTGAGAGCTCCTGGAACATAAAGTCATAAATACTATCCCTTTCTCAAAATATTCCTTCGCCTTCTCAGTTGTTTCAAACAAGATTTATTATTTGTTTCAAGCTCTTGTTACCTTAAACAAATTTGAAGAGAGCCAAGTTCATTAGCATTCAAAGGAGGACTGAAAATAGCAGTGTGTTAAGCACAGTGAATTAAGTCCTAGTTAAAAACACTGCATATTAGGATACATTAACTCTGCTTTCATACCAACAGTGCTTGGAATAAAGCAACAAAATGTACTGCATTGCCAAAGAGCACACACATTGAAACCATTACTGCATCAAAACTGAGGACACAACTTCCAGCTGAGGAGCCGTAACTTCCTAAAATGCTTTTAAAAGTTGCTTGTGGTTGTTTGAACACACCTCTTAGTGCTTTGTGTCCACTGTATTTAGACATTAGGATAGGAAGAATACAACTTCTTAAAAAATGAACTAGGCATTCACAAACATTTTCAGATCCAACTGTGACCAGCTGAGACATTTTTAAAGGTGAGGACTTTGTTTAATGTAATACTGTAAATACTTTTAACCTGAGTATTAACATAATGATGAAAGATTGCACACTTTTCTCATCCAAGAATGTATTTGAGTTGATAAGGAATTCTTGCTGAAGCTGTATTTCTCTCAAAAAGTCCAACTAATCAAAATTAAAACTTGCAATAGAAAATTAACAGCTTAAACAAAACTTTAACCAGAACTAGAGGCAGAATATAATTTTTGATGAAATGAGGAAAGGGGGAAAGGCAGTGGGGAAGAAAAGGAGCAACAGCAGCAGCAGCAGCAGCAGCAGCAGCTTGATGGCTAGGGTACATAATCAGTGTGGGAAACTCAAGTTCCAGCTTTTGTTCTCCTTCACTTAGATGAAAGGTGCATCTCCTACATTTCATTTTTTGCTCCAGTTGGTAAACACCTTGGAGTGAGTCTCTGATCCCACTTTAAACTCTTGCACATGTGCAGAAAAAAATAATACTGAATTCAATTACTGTTTATCTATTTCAGGTATGGCAAACGGCAGAGCAGGGAATTTAATCTTTGTCATATGATTTCCTGGCTATGATCCTTACATACAAGTTACTGTACACCCATCTGCGAGCTACTTTCTCTCTGCCTTTCTGCTCTTCCCCCTCCCCCTTTCCAGTCCTAAGAAGTAAATAAACAAAACCAGAAAACTGTGATTTTTCACTGATGTGAAGTAGAAAATATTTGAATCTTGGGAAACTTAAATAGGAAAACCGATTTAAAATCCACAACCTGGGTAAAAATACTCGCAAAATCTATATACTAACACTTTTTTAAAGTAAGCATTTTGTGATTGTTAACCATTAAATTTTCCAGCAATAATCTCCAGTGTCTACTCAGCAGAGCCATAACCAAAGATAGGGACACAGGTCTGATAAGATCACTACCTTGGAGTGGTTTTGGAGCTTTCCTTTTTTGAACAAATTGCTTTTCTATTCAGTGTAAATGTTGGTTGGCGTCAGGGGTCCAATTCTTTTTACTCCGCAGTTTCATCCACAGAATATTGACATTAAAGTTTGCCTAATCAAATTTCCTAACTCCTTCTTTTTGGGGTACTTGAGGAACTTGGAGCTCCTGTGCCTCTCCTTCCACAGCTGGCTTTTTTTTTATTTGTTTGTTTTGTTATGTGGGGAAGCTCTCACAATTGCTGTTCTGTGTGCATTTATTAGCACTTAAGGAAAGATGTTTTATGACATTTTTCCTGCCTGACAAGAGGATCCAGCATAAAGTGGGACTGCTAATGAATTTAGATTCAGAAATAGTGCCCAGGTTTCTTGGCTAGAGGGCATGCTCTTGTGCTTCAGCCACGGAGCGCATCTGTATCACACACTGCAACATGGGGCAGCAGGATACACTCATCATATGAGTTAGTCTAAGAAACATTAGTATGAGAGATAGAGCTCATCACATGATATATTAACCTGCTTCTTTTTCAGAGGTAGCTTGACTAGGTTTAACACCTTTTACACTATGTTACCGTGCATATTGTGGATATTCCTGTAATGACAACTTAGGGCAATATTCCATAGGTGTACTTGAAACCGTGGGTTCCTGTCCTGTTTTCTCTGAGAGGGAGAGAATTATGTGTTCTCTCATCAGCCAAAGAGCTTAGGAGGTGCACTCCAGCATTCCTTCCCTTAAATGACAGTTTCTTACCCTTCTTCCAGTTGAAAATTACATTTCCTTGAATATTTGCCCTCATCATTAAAGTACCTTGAAAATCAGTATGCTCGGGCTATCTGCAGAAACAGGGAGATTGTCAAATACAAGTCCTACTTCTAAATGACATTATTAAGCATAATGCAAAGGAAGATTCATTTAAAGTTAAATGCCAGCAATACCAAAACAGGCTTCCTGTGAAAAGGGGAAAAAAAAAAAAGGTCTCCAGCCACTAAATGTCTAAGCACTCTGCAGTACTTAACAAACACATCTACAAATTATTTGGTAGATTGACATGTTGGATTTCTCACAAGGCATAGTTTGGAAGGCAAAATTATCCTACAGCACTGCACACTATTTAAGTTTGAGAAGCAGCAGCCTTGAGAAAATGAAAATGTTTTCAGAATGTAGCCTGAGTACTTTCTCAGCAACAGGAGACTTTACTAAACTCATTTCACTGTTTTTCATGGAGTAAACACATTACACTGAAGGTTGTTTTGCTTCAAAGCTATCTCATGGCCTGACACCTGAGAAAGCTAAAAGACCTCTCAAGCTGTCAGGCTGCTGTTGTTGACTTTGCTTTTTTATCTCCCAGAACACATCTATGCAGAGGTTCAAACCACTGACAGAAGCATAGTCTTTTCAGCCTTTTCTGTAAAAACACTGAAAAGCCTCACAGGCTGCTTTGAAAAATTATTTCTGTCCTACCTTCATAACACAAGGTCTTTTGCCTGTTTTTCATCCTTCCCTCTTCGCACACACAATATGTGTGCAAACGCATTTTCCCCTAGGAGAGAGAAGTGTGGAAGTGTATGGATAAAAGTTTTTCAATGTCTGATGACATAAAATGACTCAAATGAAAACAGAAGTTCGAGAGCTTAGTCAAAGACAAATTTGATTTAAATTTTGGATTATATCTCCAGATGAATAAATATCATAATTATCAACCCTATAAAAGCAGGCAACATATGTGAGGGATACACAAAACACTGCCCCATTTAATAATATCCTTACATTCTTCCAAATTAGACCTGCTACTACACACAGTGAATCAGTTTTACTTTAATTTCAGTGACTAACAAGGTAATATGTTGAAATTGCACTGCCTAACCAAGTCTTTGGTGCTACTGAAGAAACTGTATACTATAGTAATACTTACAACTGTATTGCAGTAATAAATAGTAATAATTAGCACACAGGGAAGTTTTGGAAATACTTGTAGGCTAAGGCATACCTGGTAAATGTTTTCCTAATCTAATATTTAAAATAGCCAAAAATCTCCTCCCAAAGCCTTGAGTGACCAGAGCAATGTAGGGAAGAGAGGTGTTGCATATCTGGCTCATGGCTTTAAAACAGAAAGCACCTTAGACTGTATTTGTTACACAGCCTAAAGTATAAATATTCAGAATTCTTTTTTTTTAAAGAAAGTACTCAGATAACCTAGATATATGGTAATTATTAAGAAACCAGCTGTACTAAATGCTAAAACACTGGGCGTCAATCACATTTTAGACCACAGCATATATTTTCAAAGGTAATTTTTTTCTCCCTGACTAGTTGTATTTTGTCAGCAATATCGTGGATGTATTCATACAACATCTAGTTTTCTTTTACCATGAAATAAACCTAATTTGGAAAAAAACCCTTGTAGTGTCTCCTCTGTGTAGTGTATTAGTCACCCTATCCCTTACAGATTAAGCTCCTTGGCATTATAGGAGAAATCATCTGCTACATACTGGCATCAAGCAAAAGCAGACTCATAAACTCTGCCCTTAATCTCTCTTTCAGTTTTCTTTCAATTAGAAACAATCTTTTGCTGATACTCTAATTAATACTTACACATTAAAATATTAGGCATTATAGCAGAAATCATCTGTTATATTCTTGAATAAAGCAAAACTAGGTTTGTAAGCCCTTGCCCTTAATCTTTCTTTCAATTTTCTTCCATTTAAAAACAATCTTTCCCCAATACTCTAATTAATGCAAATGATATTCATGATTAGTTAGTATTATGCTAATCTGAGCCCCAAATTTACCTAAATCTACATGGTATTATGTGAGTACCAGATTGCTTTGGGTTTCTAAGTAAAATTACATTAGCCTGCCAGCTGTACAAAACGCCATGATAGAGGCGAAATCCAAGCAAATCATCAAGATTACATTAGTTTTGTTTCTTAATGAACAACTGTTTGCATTAGGGATTACAGACAAATTATGGTTTTCTTCTCCGTACCCAGGCAGCCAGGCATCTGTTGAGAAGTTTCATTTTTTTTCCTGACTATCTCTAACTAGATTGAGGAGAGCTAAGGCAGAGAGACGGGTCTAATATTTCACGTAATTGAATTTTTTCCATTACAAAGCAATCACCACTCTGGGGCCCACTGCTAACCTTGAATTTCTCTCTTCCACTGCTGTCTGGAATGTGGGAGAAACCTGAGTGTTTTTTTAGAGAGGTACCAGTCACTCAGCTTCTCCTCTCCTCCTACAGAAGCAGATTACGTACCTTAGAGCCATACCTGCTTGCCGTTACACTTCAAGCCAATTTCCAAAACCATGTTGTTGCAATTCCCACTGCTCTGATATAAACACTGTGCCACCAAAAAGCATCGTGTGTGGAAAACAGAGCATGAGGTTT
Source organism: Antrostomus carolinensis (assembly GCF_000700745.2). Lineage (NCBI taxonomy): Eukaryota > Metazoa > Chordata > Aves > Caprimulgiformes > Caprimulgidae > Antrostomus > Antrostomus carolinensis. The sequence goes on along the minus strand of NW_010292524.1, from coordinate 21,273 downwards.
ACGCTTCATAGTCTGGGTTAACAGTGCACACAGAGAAACCGAGCTGCACAAAGTTGGGTGATAATGAACATGGTACCACCAAGACTGCTAATCTTTAAAGTGTAACGAGGGACAGTTTTGTGTATGTATGCAATTCAGCAGCCTGTTCAAGTTTGTCCCTGTTTTGTGTCAAACTGCTGTAATGTCCTTGTTATTATGTTCTGCTTGATTTAATTATGCTCCTAGCATACAGGTTTACTCATTCTTCCATGCACTAATCTCGTCTGCAGAACTCACACTGTGACAGCTCATTATTGTTGGCAAAAATGTAGGACGCTGATAGGAAAAGAAAGGCTCTGATACATTCATCATTGAGTATCAAGACCTCCTGATGACAACATACAAGTAACGAGTTAATTGTGGATCAATCTGCAGAGTGTAGGACAGTAAAGTGTGGGGAAATCACCATCCGACTCTTGAATGACAACACCAAGGAGCAGCAAAATAATTCATGATAATTTCTTTCCTTGTGGCAAATCCTGTGCTAATATTCCAACCCCTTCTTGGCCTATCCAGAACATCAGATGTATAGAAACATGCACTCAAGGGCACTGCCACTGTTGTTTCTTATTGCAAACCACTGCAGAAAAAGACCAATCTAAATATGATTTTACATACTGACAAAATGAAACAAATTAAAAATATCTACATATAAAAGTCTACAACAAATGTTACTAAGGCTATCATGTTAAAAACCTAATTGGAGAGTTTAAGGAAAAGTCTGAGTGACTTCCAAAATGCTTTGACATAATTATACCTTTGTCTGAAACTGATGAGCTGCAGTTCTGTCTTCACTGGTTCTTATTAAATGCAGCAATTTAAACTGGAGAAAGATCAAATCAGGCATTCTACTTGGAAAGATGACTAAGAGCTAATACAGATGAGTGTTTTCCCTTCTATGCTTGTCACATTTGGTACTTCTATATGGAAATTTTTTTGCTGTTGACTATATAAGCAGAAAATGAAAACAGCCACTAAAATTATTCAAGGAGGGGACGATCTTCACATTAGATACCAGGAAACTTCTAATTATACATCAGTATTGTTTGAGATACAAAGATTTATAAATACTGTATCAGAAATATCAGGCATACCATGTAAATGAAATTATTCATTCCAAGAATAAATAATATGTTGCAGAGTTAAAAAAACCCTACAATTTCTGCTGTGGTAAGAGACATTGATAAGGCAATTAGATGGACTGAAAATCTGAATGGTTATATGCTGCTCAGGGTAGACATTCTGTCAGGTAATGATACATCAGTTTGCTTATTTATTTGTGAAAGAACACTAGCAATTAATTATATTCTGGATGAAGTGATCTGAAGATCACTGTACTACATTAACTTTGAGTAAAAGTTTTCAGTAATTCAAAACTGATGTATCATTGCTTATTAACACATTCACTTTCTTCGTCTGTAAGTTTTTGCACTGATTATTTGGGCACCAGTGTTTACCATAATGTGATTTACATGAGCAAGAATAAAAAGACCTCCTTTCTCTCACTAACAAATACTCCCGATATAAGGTGGTCTCAGCCTTTGGTTGAAAAGAACAGATTTTTATGACGAACCACAACATGAAATTGGTGTCAGACAGATCACTGATAGGATGAAAGTGAAGAGGACATTGGCGTCATGACGCTGCTGGTGCAAATCAACTGCAATTGCTGCTGAAGACTTTAATAATGAAGCAAATGGCTTCAAATGAAAGACTCAAATGAAACACATGGCTAACTGAGTTCAGATTCTGCCTCATGAGTCCTCACCTGCCATTCAAACTTGCTAATTACCAGTACCAAGGTCAGAAAATGGATAGGCTTTAGGACTGTCCTATAGCCCTGTAGAGCTGGAGCTCAAGCCCAGGTGTGAAGTGGAAGCCAGTGCTGCTGCTGCATCTGCCATGGGTGCTGAGTGGACAGATGTCAGTCTTCAGGTCGGGTCCATTTAATACCTTCTTCTAACATCAAGCCCATGAAAATACACTCAAAAATAAATTTGACTGGCAGACCACATAACATTACAGTATCTTTATGAAGACTGATGCAGACTGTATTCTCTTTTCTTACTGTGACAGGGCCCTAGACTACTGTTAGAGGCAGGGGTAAGACTGTTCTGCAAAACCAATGGCTGATGAAATAAGAAATTATAGTGGTACTGCAACATCAAAACAAACTAACAAACACCACCACCATCCTCCCAGTATCATCAAAGATGCAACTAAGAAATCCTTGATTTGCAAACACCTGTGCAGGAACAATATTGTGGCTGGGAAGCTGGGGCAGTAAGCTTTGCTTAAGAAACATCAGCATGTCTGCAGAGATGTTCTGACAGATAAAAACCTCATCAGCCTTCCAGGGTGGTGCAATGAATCTCAGTGGTTTCTGAAACCAGGTTAATTTTTACTTTGAGGGAGCACTCTTACACCTTTGTATATGGAATCAGCATAGATAGTTATTTCCAGTGAAAGACTCTTGTAGAATATACTTTGTGGTTAACTAACAGGTAATTTTAAAGGTGTTGAAAAAGCAGAGTTCCTGAAAACCTGAAAAAGGTAGTCAGAACAAAAAAACATGAGTCTGTTGCAGCAAATGGAATATGACTGGTTAAATAGGACAACTTGTCAGTGCCACAATATCAAGTTGAAGCATTTCAGATGCTAAACTGGTTTAGTTTAAAAGCTGAGTATTAAAGGATTCAGTGTGATCCTCTTAATTTTTGAGGGAAACATATCTACTATATTGTATCCACAGCTCTCAAGACCACAAGGTTTTGGTAACAGCTTTCTTTCACATATTGCTTGCCCTAAATGGAAGACCACATTAACTTATTGGGTCAAATTTATTGCACAGAAGAAATCAAAAGTCTTTATTATATGGGAGATATCAAAACCCTTATGTTGCATTTTCTTGAGCATTGGGAAAATTTGCATCTAACCTCTTTGTGCACAGTCTTTCCTTGACTTACAAAGAATTCAGTTAGCTTCCACTGGAAGGTAATATTCCCTGAGATTCCCTGAGAAGAAAGTCATCATTTAAAGGGATGCTACATAGAAAAACTCCCCCATCAGTATTTAATATCTTGCAGAAATTGACATTTGACAGTGACAAGTTGCAATTTGACATTGAACCTCTGCTTAACAAAACAGATCTGTTATTGCACATGCAGGGTAGTGCAAGGACAGAAGAAATTAAGCGTTTACATGACATCAGAAGGTACAAGATATGATAAAACATTTGCTTGTATGTTTTTGTTTAGAATTCTGAACAGTTGTAGTATGATTTTTAAGACAGTTAACGGTATCACAATATAACTGCAGAGTGGTAAGTTGTTAGTAGCAGCTGATAAAGAAGACAAAAGTTAATTCTGAATCATATTTGGTTTACAGATTTGAATAGACCTGACTGTTCTCAGTGCAGTTTTTACTTCGTTAAACTGCCTTTGTCATGATGTGAGAAATCTCAGTGAACGTGAGACACGTGATGTTAATTGTAGCTAATACTTAGCCATCTCTTATTTCTAGCAAGTGCTAGTGGAGTGACTATCTCACATTTTTTTTCACTAGTTACTTCTATTTCTAAGTTAAATTGCACAAAGAAGTTGCAGAAACTTTCACCTACCTGTCTTCATTTCATGTCTTCCATTTCTTTACTAAAGTTGCTTTATTCAAGATTGTAAATCTAGTATCTTACACTAGGAGCCTGAAAATACACCTTAGAGTAAATGTTTCCAGTTTTGATAATATTTTCAATCTATCAGTATCAGAGTGCAGAAAACTCAGCTTTACTTCTTCATAGGTTTGGCTCAAAAATCACTGAATAACATGAGAGATGAATTGTTATAAATTCCATCTAGAAAACTACCTTTTTTGCATTGAAAAAAAAAAAAAAAAAAAAGCCTGCAAAGAAAACAGGTACCAGGGTGGGGGGTGGGGGAGGGCAGGAAAGGGAAAGAAAACAGACTGATAACTTCAGAACAGAAAAATCAACTTTATTGTGAATTGCAGAAGATTTCTGTAGGTCCTACAGAAAGTGCAGCTACAGCAAGGTGCCATAGCTTGCTTGGTACATGCATTTCCTCAATCGCGGCACATGAGGTGAGTTACAAAGGAATACTGTTACTGAATAGGTACACGAAACACCAATGTTAATTACATCATGAATACTACAGTTGTAGAAATTGCAGACACATTATATGAAGTACAACTGCATTCTGTAGAAGCATGCTTTAGAATTACACAGCCACTTTCTCCTGATTTCAGCAAACACTGGATCATGCCTTAAGCCAACAACACAGCGCACACATATTTAGAGATGCAGTCATGTGCACACATACAGACAAACATACACTTACTATACTGTTGATGTATGGCTTTTTTCATAAGAAAAATGTTAACAGTGCCAGAATAAGCAGACAAAAGGAGGCACTGTCAGACTCCCAGTGTGGATTTCTTGCTGGATAAAAGTATGAAGTACAAGTAGAGAGAGTTGTTTCACTCAGAAGGTGCTGCAACTGCTAAACACCTCACAGTAGCAAATCTCACTGGAAATACATAGCTAACATGCAAGGAACTGAAAGGGAAAAGGCATGGAGAAATTAGATAAAAAATGTGCTTGTGAATAATCATACATATCTTTTTCTTGGTTAAAATGACACATTTTTGAAAACTGGCAATGAAGATCTACTAAACTTGAACAACAGCACCTTCATGCTATATCAGAGCATACTGTTAGCACTTAAATTCCCTGCTACTTCTAGGTTTCTCCTTGATGAAGGAAGATTTTTCCCTTGTTCCATCATAAAAAAACATTAAACATCAGAAACGAATGTGCATTCAAGTTTTACAGTTCTCCAGACAGATCTTTCTCATTTTAAACGATCTAATTCTGAGACATACAGCACCTGAGCCAGATATTGATTATAGACTGAAATGTAACTGTTCTGAGTAAAACCTGAAAAATAAATACTTACAGTGCCTCATACGCATACACAGCATATCTTAAAAAAGATGATTTTTACTAATCATAAAGAATAATCATTACATAGTTAATAACGGATCTTGTAGTAAGTTATGTACATTGTTTGCATTTCTGTGTAAGTAAGGAAAACTGAACAACTACTAATATAACCTTGAACTAACCCTTCCTCTTACCCACTCCTCCCCCTGAAATTTATAGAATTAAGATATTGTGTTCTAGGTCCTTGAATAAGCACAGCGTGTTCAATATGTCCACAGTTTTACTGACATTTGTTTCTAAATCATTTAATTAAAAGTCGTTATTGAGAACAAAGGATTCATTAACAAGCTGTACATCTGAACAACTGATGGAGTTGTTGTATTATGAATACCATTTTAATCCAAATTAGAAAACTGCACAGATGTGCTGCTGCAAAATATTGACATACTGCAACTCCCTTGGAATGTGATTAACATTTGTGTTAAACCAAAAAGTACATTAAAACCTGGCTTTACTAATAAATTTAGGATTTGAATAATTCTTTTAATGCTGAAATATAGCATCTAAACGGTTATTATTTTTACCTCCATTTGGGACTATATGCCCTATTCATACAGCCTTAATATTATGTGAAATCTCTCTTTTAAAAAATACTTGTTTCTGAAAGTGAAAATATAGAGTAGAATAGGTAAGTGATAAATTTTGAATTGGCAAACTTTTTGTTCCAAGATTTTGATATGATGTTTTTGACCATAAGATCAAGCCACTGAGTAAAAGGAAATGTGCAGTATTTGTAACAAATTAGAACTTTCTAGTTGTCTCTGATTGTTCTTAACACAAACCTGTGATTACTTTTTCCCAACAGTTTTGAATAGACAGGCTGGTTTTCATTCTTTATCTCTACTACACATGCACGTACATATGTGTACAAAAACAGGGTTTTGAGATTAGGAAGCAAATACAAATTCCCTGCAAATGATCTGACAACCAGAAATATGCATTCAGACTTTGGCACAGATTTAACAAAATAACTTTCAATAGGTGCCTGATAGGTAAATATTTGGAAACCTTTCCCACAAGAAAAAAAGAGCAGCCTAATAACAATGCCATAAAGTTTTGTAAATAAGTACTGAGATTTGAATTTTTAAATCTATAAAGTAATGACTTTTTAAATCTATAGAGTCAGTCACCATATGACTGTAATCCCAAACTAGCCCTTTGTCATTAAAGAGACATAAAAAAAAAAAATCTAGCGTTTCTATGGGTATCATCCTCTCAGTCACCTTCATCATCATTCCTCCTTAATTTATAAATGGAGATTTTTCAATGAAAAAATTTTAGAGTATTTGCCAGCTGTACTGAACAGCACTTGATATACAGGTTCTGTCTCTTCACTGAGTATGTTCTTCCCCTACCACGAAGTTAAATGCAAAAACAATAAAATGATGTGCAACTAAGATGGCCATATTAAAATCATCTAAAAAACCTGAGATAATCAGTTAAAAATGCTTCATATATTTACTTTTAATTAAGATACTAAAATTTTACTGTTGTTTGCACTTGGTTGTTTACTGCACTCTCACTAAAACTTTTACCCACCTGTGTATACGTCTGTATTCAAGAGAACACAGGTGGAGAGAGTGTGTAATTTCTTTTTGTTTCCCTTTTCCCCATCAAATTAATTTGTTATTGTAGTCAAATAAAAGAATCTTAATGAAATAAATATCAAGATAGGAAACAATACAGTAGTACTACAGTACCATAGGTGGATAACACAGACTTTACTTACTAAACACTCATTTCACTTTATATAAAGAGAAAGACTCTTCTTTTCCAGAGAATAGGTTCAATTTAATTACTAAAAAATAAAATAAAGTAAAATAAAATTAAGACATTATTTCAGGAATATTCAAACTAATTTGATGTCTGCAAAATAAGGTAGATGATAGCTTATCTATAATGAAAAAACACTAAGTTTTGTAATGATGCCTGTCATAATAGTGTTTGTTAATGAACTTTTTTATAACTATGAGTAATCATCTCAATACACTGTTCCCTGTACCCCACAAGGCATTTGCAATTCAATGTTTACAATCATTCAGGAAAAGCAGAAGCAGAAAAGTAAAGAAGTCTGCCTTTCTTGTTTTTCACTCAGAAGTCTTAAGTTTTTACTTATACTGCACGTTCCCAATAGGAATTTACTATAAATAATTATACAATAAACTCCGTGATAAGATTTTGTACACTACGGCATTGAAGCATAAGATACTCCTCCTTTGAGAGAAAACAATTCACACTGTTTGCCTTAGATTCTACAACTGAAACTTTATAAATCAGAAATATGATGCAAGATAGAACGCACAGCTAAAATATAATTTGATTTTCATCCCTACTTTACAGTCAAGTGTTTTTAAAATCCCTTTCTAAAGTAAGCATGAAATACACACTCGTGACAGTGAACATTTATATTACCTGTATGTTATAGATTACAGTTCAGGATAAAATACTGCATGAAGTGAAAGTATTGATTTTCTTTTCCCTTTGGAAGCGATGCCAGCTTACTGAAAGCTATCTTTGGAGCAACTTTTATCAAACTTAAGACATGTTTCTTAAAAAGAAAAAAAAAAAAAGCCTTTGTACATGCAGTATTAAGGACATCTGCTGTGCAAACATTTCATAATGCCTGTGTCTAAACAACTCTCAGCTACTTTAACAGATCTTTTCAGTAATGTACACACTTACAATAAAAAGTCTGATTAAAGATCTAAACATGAATCTAAACATATTATACAGTATAACTCCCGGCAAAAAACTAGGTTCACAAACCAGCTTTTTATCATTTACTTTCCTCCTCTGTTCTTTTTAAAGTAACACAAATATTCATACCGCAGTAGTTCAACAAATAGCAAAGACAGAAAAACTCTCCTTCCCTGTATTCAAAAAGTACAGAAACAGTCACAAGTAGCAAACACAATTTAAATTAAATACTCCCTTCAGGTATGATGCCCAACTGAAGGCACGTAACAACATCCACCTTTGGAAAGATAATGAAGTCCTTGCAAAGCAATCAGAAAGCTGCCTTCTGTCCAGGCACTGGGACGTGCTATCCACTGGTGCGCCCCAGACCCACCGCCCAAGAATAAAGTGCCTATTGTCTCAGCACTCTACTAATTGTGAAAAAGCAGCGCATGCAGTAAGCATAATAATTATCCAGACAAACAAGCAAAGGCAATCAATGAAGGAATTGAAAAGGGTAAAAATACACGACCAGACAAAGCAACCCAAGAATGAAATTAATATTCATAATGGAATGCCAGGCAGCAGAAGGTCCCTTTCACGGCATGGCTATTGCATACAAGAGACCATTGTCCACACGCAACAAAATCAGTATATGGAGAAAACTTCACGTAGCTCTGCTGAGGAGAAAAGCTTTTCATTCCCAAAACACTTGCTCCTGGCCCCACTGTTTTGATTAAATAAAGCTTTGCGCTCCTTTGCCTGGCAACATTAAAAAAGTTGTCTCTCAGTGTCCACCCTTCCCTGAGCACTGTAAGGTTTTTTTTTCCACCTCCTTGCTTTCATATGCAGCTGTATAAATATGAACAAAAAGGCCATGCTCATCCAAACAAAGAAAAAATGGTCTGAATATGCATATCCTCATTAACTAAATTTAATTATGACAAGCGGCATATTAATCAGTAGTTGCTCCAGTTACTGCATTCATTGGAAGGGAGGAGGACTCCAAATTAAGGGGAAGCGTGGAGACAATCGCATACTGATTAGGAGGCTGCTCACAACGTGATACAATACACTTTCTAAATAATTATTCAGAAGAAACAGAATAAAGAGGCAGATTGCTCTATTTTTAAGAGCAACTCAAGAACAATTAGCCAAGAGCCTGATGACAAGGCTGCTTTCTTTTTTCCTGTGGCTGCTTCCACCTCCACATTCTCACACCAACTAGCTTGGCAGGCACTGCACAATTTGCATTTCACAGAGGGGGAAAAAAAAAAGAAGAAGAAGAAGAGAGAGGAAGAAGAAGATAAAAGAGAAAGAAAAATCCCATGCTGTCCTTGCTGCTGTTTTAAAAAGAAGGCCCATGGCATTACAACAGCAGAGAAACCCTGTCTAGCTGAGTGTGATGTTTAGGACCTCTGTGGAGTCACGGAGCTGGAAACTTTGCACAACTCTGAAGTTTGCAGCACGTGCATTGCAACAGCAAAGGAGGAGTTCAGAAAGGGAAAAAAAAGCTTCCAGGGAGGGGAAAAAAAAAGTTATCACTCCAACTTACCATCCACCAGGTCCTGGCTGACATGTCATAGCATAGCTGCCATTTTATGGAGCTGTCCGATGCTTTCCCTGCCATTATGCTGTCAGCAACCTTCATCAGATGCAGCTCAATGGAAGATAAGACACCTAATCAAGAAAACATCAGCAGTGGCTTGCTGGGCTACATGTAGGCCAATCCTTATCACACTGCATCATGGGAAAAGCTCTTTTATTAGCAAGAACTCCAACCTCACTGATATAAAGACAAGGATCAGGTTTTTTTCCCTTTTTTTTTTTTCTCTCTTTTTGTCTGAAGGGATTGGTGAAACTAGCCAGCATTCTTTGTGTATCATGTGTACACCAGTTTAGTATCTCGCAAGTGGGCGGCTAGCTGCATTGCTGGGCTATGCGCACTTAAATTTATTTGCATTCTTCTCAGTTGTATATTGTTTGCCATGGTTCGTGGTCAGCTCCGAGCGTCAGAAAGAAGGGGAAAGAAACGGCTCTGAATTAGTAACTTCTCCAAGAAGGGCAGAGTGGTTTCACCAACACAGTGGGGGCACGGTTCAGGTGTCACAGGCATGCATGTGTGTGCAGGCATACCTACGCACACAGACACATGTGCACAGGCGTGTGCCCGGGGAACACACAGGTAGCAGCTGCAGCTGGATGCAGCAGAGGGGTTGCCAAGGGCTACAAACTCTGTTCCCGCACTGGACTTATGGAAACAGTCTAACTGTTTGCAATCATCCTTTAACAAGGAACAGGAAGGCTGGTAAGTCGGCAGGAGGAGCAGGGAGGGGGTGCAGTTAGGCTTTCAGTGCCACAGGATTTTTCCCCTCCCTTCCCATAGATGCTCACGATGTCCGCTGCTCTGGATGATCTAGCTGGGAAGGGGGAGGCGAGGGGGTGGGGAACAATCTCAATCACAGCTCCCTCCTGCTCCGCCGCTTCAGGTCATCTGCCTGTTGTACCTACCACCAGCAGGGAGAGAAGGCATTCTCCCTGCAAAGTTTTCCATGCAAGGTCTTTTCCCTAATGGAAAATTTGCGATTCCCGGAAGGAAGGGCTGGCTTAGAAGAACAAATAATTCTGACCTCATTTGAAGCTGTGGAAAAGGAAATATGTATGTATATGAGCACATAGAGGAAATCAATAAACTCTCACATTAAATGGCATATACAGAAAAAACAGCATTTGCTGGTCCTGGCTGAAGCGATCACCATCAGTTTTACTGCTGCATTGCAGATTCCATATGTACTTTAGTTACAAGTCCTTCTTTATCAAAATACTCCACACATTTCAGAAACTGTGTTTTAAAATTATCATATTAAAATAGTAAGTGTAAACACGCAAGTATTTCACATGCTTAGAATCTCTCTACTAGTTGTGTTTCCAGTTTACAGTCTTCGCTCTGTATTTCATGTTTGAAAAGTCTTTGTGATTGACAGACCCCTTACGCCTATTTGCCCTCAGCCATAAGAACAAACCCAGGACCACAGGTGTACAGAGGTTACACACAGTCCCCACCAGAACTCCCCACTGCTGCATCTCTTCTTTCCTGTGCTTGTGTTTGCCTCTTTTTCCACCCTCTCTAGTCTTTTTTCCTTACACAAAGATCACTTCCAGAGTTAATCACTCATGCAGCTGAGAGCCCACTGTAGCTACTGCCACAGTGGTGCAATGCTCCCACTGATGAATGGCGGTACCCATGCACACACCCCATTGCGGTGGGATGGGCAGTAGCCTTGTCTGGCACAGATCTACAGCTTTCAGCTGTCAGAGCTGGCATCCATGGGCCATCCATAGGTCTTGAAACAGTGACAGCACCTAAAGAAATTACTCCCTAAGCAAGTCCAGAGCTCTGTCAACAGAACAGCTCTATAGTAACACCTCAGGTGCATAAAAATATTAAAATTGTTTTCTCTTCTCCGTGTGTGCTATTGAAGTCAGCTTGCTGCCTCAGTTTCTTGTTTTAAACACACGGATGAGGCCAGCATCAAAAAAGTCAAACACAGAATTATGGAGACTCTGGATGTTCCAGTCCCCTAAATTTATAGAAACTTTTTCCTAGAAGAGCGTTGTACAACAGATGAGGATGTTTCCTTCTTTTTCATTTCAGCTAGGTCACAACGATAAATAGGAACTTGAGAAAACTGTGGATTATTAGAAAACCTGCCTATGGTCAGATGCTGTGGGATGGCTCAGCACATTTACAGTGCATGGGAGGTGTTAACTCACTCTGGTTCAGTCCCTACATCCTGGTCAAAGTCTAGGTTTGTGATAAACATTATAAGGTATGGAAAGCACCAGCAGTAGAGTTTTATCCAGTTGTCTGTAGGTAGTGTAAAATCAGATGTCCTAAATGGTCCCAGCCTGAATCTCTCCTACGGACTTCACTAGGAGGCTGACCATCATGGTGGACTGCACACAGCAGTCAACTGAGGGTGAGATAAATCTTGGACAAGAAGAAGGATGCAACTGCTCACTTTCACACATAACCCCTAGCCCAAGCTAACAAACGTACTTCCCAGTTCAAGGAAACCTGGGACTAACATGAAGAGGTGGATTTTCTGCTGTTTCTCACCCACTGAAGTCTGATCACAGGTGATGAGACCAACTGCTTCAGCCACTAACCTGCCTTACTGGGGCAATTCACAAATCCCCAGCAGCACTGTGATGGCTGGGTGTGTGAGCCCAGGCTTTTGGAAATCATAAGCCAGTTTGCTGTGCCTGAAAGAAGATAGAAGTTTTATTGTGCTATAGCTAGCTGAAAGATTCCAGACTGCTCTTAGATGTGCAGTCCACAGCAGATCCAGTCTTGCAGCACACTCTTCCGCCAAGCCCCCTGCAACCAGCTGAACTGCTCCATCCCAGGGGAACACAGATCCTGAAGCCTCAGGATGACTAGGCACCTCCCGTAGGCACAAACACCACATGGATATTTGCTTTTTACGCAGCCAGGACAGACAATGTTAACAATGAGCCTCCCTTCTGTTGGTGCCTGTTGTCTTCTTGCATTAGCTGAGGGCAGAACGGGGGTTTCTGGCACCTGGAAAACCAAGGGCTGCAGCGCTGATCAGTGCATGCTTCCCAGGTACATGGGGCTACCGTGCCTTCTCCTGTCTGCTGGGAGGTCTGTCCTTCTCCCAGCCACATCTGTTTTGCAGATGAGATTTTTAAAATGCCGCACCATGTAGGAAGAAATCTCACTTCCTATGCTGCTTGGAGACACAGTCATATACAACACAGGGAGAAATATGTAATTGAACAAAAATTTTCAGATTATCTCTTTTTCCTTTCAGAGAAAGATAAATTAATGAGGAAAGCGTATGGCATTACTTTTTACATAACAGCAATGCATTTCAAGGTTATTCAAACTTTCATTTTGGTAAAAGGGTAGGGGTTTTTTAAATGGAATAACTGAAATTTTTCAAGTGAGGTGGATTTTTCAAAAGAATTTTTCATGTGAATTTGAATGAAGCAATTGCTCTGACTGACCCAAATTTTTTTTGGCTAAGCATCTTTTTCCATATTTACAAGGAAACAAAAGGAGATATCAAAATATATAATTTGGTAGAGCAAAAATCTCGTGCGTAAGTGAAATAAGTTCATCCATTTCTAGATACATATATTCCTAACATACTAAGTAAACAATTGCCAGCCTGACTTTTCCCCAGGGTCTTGTTTTTTGTAAGGCTTGTTTTCCCCAGGCTGGCTCAGCTTTTGACACTACTCAAAGGGACATTCCCATTTCACATCCAGAAGGGAGCTAATGAAGACCAACACTCATAATGAGCCCTCAGGAATCAATTAGCTTCTTTCCATAAGGTCCCAACACCTACTAACAGAGAGGCTCAAACAAAGAACTCACAGTACACTGCTCTGGAGAATACCTAGTGCTGGCTCAGGGAGACCCAAACTATTAATGTAGATTTAAGTAATTACAGAGAACAAGATCAATGTTCAGATTCTGGGATGATCTTGAAATCTGTTTGAATCTGGGTTTTTGGGGGCCAGGGGGACTGGTTATTGTTTGTTTGTTTATTTGTTTGTTTTATTCTACTACTAGAAAAGTCCTTGATTTTCTTTGGAAGGAAAAAAACCCCAAAGATTCTGAAAAGCTCCTCTTATTATTGTAGGTCTAGAGCAGCATTTTTTTAACTAGTGGATAGAGACAGCGTAGTGTCCTGAGGCCATCCACAGTATGTAGAGACCCTTCCAGTGTTGGCAATTCCCTTTCCATGATAGTCAATAGGCCTGGGGGCAGACACAAATCACAGCTTGTGTTTCCTAGGAAACTTTTTATTAAGCCAGCCCTTAGTAGAGCCAAACAGCTGCCAGTAACAGCAGACGGCTAACCACAGGTCACCTTTACGTGCTGCCTCCCGCAGTTCCCACACACACGCCCGTGCACACTTGCACACACTCGTTGCTGCCGGGCTGAAGCTGGGAGACCAGCCCCAGCTGCTTACCCAGATGTGGGACGTGGCACTGGTGCACCAGAGGCTTTTAGACAGGTTTGGAAATCCCCTCCAGTGCACATACAACCCTGCTGCATCCCTTTGTGGGAACCCAAAAGGACTGCTGCTCTCCAGAGTCTAACAGCTCTTGGGAGACTTTCACACGTGGCCCCTCAGCATGTATTCTTCCTCTTTCCTCTGGTGTTTTCTGCTAAATATTTTCCGCCCACAGTTACTGGCACCTGCAGAACTCATTCCAATGAATTTACACAGAGAGGTTTTTTACAGCACCAGGACTTTCCTTTTCTATTTTTCCCATTTGACATTAGTAAAGAGACAAATAAGGCTTTAAAAAAAAAAAAAAAAAATCAAACCATGGCAGCATTTGCCCGAGAAACATCTTCACTGACTGCTAGAGTGAGGAAAACCAGCATTCTTATGAAGTTCTTTACTAGGCATTTTACAACCAGATACTTCCACCTCAGCACTGCCTTTCTTGTGGATAGACATATGTCCCCTCTTCTGGAGCTCCAGAGTGTCCCAGAAGCAGCAGGGTACCTCTAGGAATGTGGAGAGCTCCACAGCTAAGGCATAAACAGTCCTGGCTAAAAGGAGCCACAAGCAGGAGCAGCGGCTTCACTGACAGTAATAAGGAAAGCTGATGTGGAGGCTGACTGGAAGTGTCTTTCCAATGTCCCTCCTTTTGCTCCCACCACAAGTGCCTGGTAGTCTCCCAGGCTGAGCACAGCAATTTTTGGGACAGGCAGGAAATGGAGAGTGGCAGGTGCCACCTGGAGGTGGGCAAGCTGGCTTCCAAAAGGCTGGAGATCCAACACCCAGGCTGATGACATTCAGTAAAGAGAGTAATGCCAAACTATTGTTTGCAAGTAACTTTTCGAAGTCATAAATGCTGAGTGCCGACTAGCAAAGCAGATACGGCAAAACTGTTAGGTGAAAACTATTGTCTTTAAAAGTACACACCAGTCAAACTCACAGGCACGTATGATGGTTTAACTTGAAAAACTAATGATGATATAATTTCAGTACGTTCACAGAACTGTTGCAGCTTGTGTATATGCTTGTCTGCTATCATAACTTGCAACCTGGGCAGGAGACAGCCAATGGTGGAGACATGCTCAAAACTGGAGGGTTCAATTGTGCAATCTAAACTAGCCCCAGAAAATGCTCCATTTGCATTATTTTCATTGAAATAATTCATGCACAGCAACGGAGCCAGTGCACAATAAATTGAAATGCTAAAATTCTATCATTCTCTTATTTTTTAAAAAGTTTATGAAATGCCATATGTGACTTTTTTTTTTTCATTTCTAAAAGATTTCCTCAAAGTAAAACCATTATTCAAAGATAGAGGTGGAGTTAGACTTGTCATTTTAAAGAAAAAAATTGTTTGATATTTAAGAATTGTGTGTCTCACACAAGCAGTCTTTATTCGCTAAGTGCCCCGTTTCATGAGGAGGGTGGCTGTTAGTGTTCTCCATCCATCTCATTTGCAGATTGGATTTCATCCCCATGAGTCATGCGAGAATCATAGAAATCTGAATTGTGTCCCCTGAGATTCAGTGCTAAGAGTACCAGTAATAAATGGAAGTCATTATGCCGCTTGTTCACAATCTCCCTAGAAGAAGGGATGGATTCTTTCCACCTTCTCTTTGAAGAGAGGGTCATACTGATAGGCTTCATCAAATACACTACCCTTCTGTAACGGAATGTGGAGCCAGCACTTTGCTTACAGCACATCTCCAGTTCAGGGCCTGCTGGAACAACCGTATCTGTTGGGGCCAAAACCCTACTTGATGCTCACTGTGCGCTGGCATGAACAACAATGCAAGGCCCAGGGCTCTAGCGACATCAGTGCCCTTCCCCCAGACTTCACTGCAAATCTGTCCAAAAGCAAAAAAAATAAAAAATAAAAATAGCACAGCTGACTGCTCCCTTTTCCTAGGTCACCATAAGCAACAAAGGTTTGGCAGCCAAACGCGTGTTTCAGCAGCTGCTCCTTGCCATTTCACTGCATAGCTGTCCCTTTTGCACAAGTGTCCCCAAAGACAGCAGTGCCATACTGTGCCCTCACAGCCATGCTGAGTGTACCCAAGGTGGGCAGGGGTGATGGGATGTTGTTGCCCCTCAAAGCCAGCACCTGCCTCTGGAGCAAGCATGCCACTTGTCCTATTCAGAAACCATATATGCCACGCATATATCAGTTCCCAGTTGGCACAACTGCTGCTGTTCTCTCAACTAGCTCTAGCCTGTTTCTCACAATTTTTAATCAGTTCTTGACTTCTCCAGCACAATGCAGTTTATTAGTGGACACATTAAATTCTATAGCACAGTCTAGGTGGTTTTCCTTTATTTCATATGCCTTGGAAATAAATTATCTTAGAAAAAAAAGTATGTTGAAAGATTTTCTTCTTGCTTTGACATATCCCTATGCCATTTTAGTTCCGTTTTTCATTCACAGCTTTAACTGTTCCCGATACATCTCTTTATGTTTAGCGTAAGTGGTGGTTTGACATGAGGGGAGACTAGCTTCAAGACTTTTGCACCCTCTCATCTCAGGTGTCCCCTGTGGTTGTAACCAGAGGTGGAAACCTTTTTCTCTCAGTTTGATAAATGTGAGACCTTTGCTACTGATTTTGCAATTCTGTATGTGGGCTTCAGGGGACACTCTCCCTAAAGCAAGCAGGTCTGACCCTGAATCCACAGTCACCACATATGCTGAGTAGGCTGCTTTTCTTCTGTCAGCTGGTTAGGTGTGAGGACTACTTATTCTTGGGTGGAGAGATTTGGGGGCAGAGTTGATTCAGGACTAGCAATTATTGCTCCTTAGCTAGGGACTGTCAAGGTAACATCTTGGTATGGCAGATCGTAATTGGGATGGGAAGAATATGATGGTCAACTGGCTGAAGGACATGGATATTCTCATGTGGCTGAGCCCAGCTCCAGGCCTTGACAGCAAATGCTCGATGCTCCCAGGGCAGAAGGACTGGACGTGGCAGGTACCTTGGTTTGAGTGCTGGGCAGGCAGGAACCGGAGAAAGCACAGCTGGAGCAGGGATTATGGTCTCCACCCGTTTTACTTGAACTTCTCAGGAAACAAAAAGCAGAGAAAGGGGAAGATACTGTTGCAGCTGGTTTCTTCCAAGAGTATTTTTATTTAGTTTCTGATTTCACTGCAATGTTTTTGCTGAAATGACATAAAATGGGTTTGTTATTGGTTAGACATGAGGCACAGACAATAGTCTCCCTTATTTTGGGGGCATCACGTAACTGTGTTGCTGAGAATAACCTAGGGTTATTGATGTAGCTACTGGCTTCTCTCTGAGTAGGACTTATCACCTTCATTTCATCTGGCTGCTTGGGCATTGAGGTGTGATAGTTTCACGGGGCTAGCCCTTGGCCAACAGCTAACACAGCTGTTCACCCACTTCCTCCCCACCCCAGGGGATAGGGGAGAGGACTGGGGGAAAGGATAAGGAGGCTTGTAGGTTGAGATAAGAACAGTTTAATAGTAGAAATAAAAGGAAACTTAAAAAAACCCCTAATATTAAAATAGCAGTGATAATGATAACAGTAATAAAATATACAAATGAGTGACACACAGTGCAACTACTCACTGCCTGTCGACTGAGCCCAGCCCATTCCCAGATAACGATCCCAGAGGAGTAACAATCCCGAACTGAAACCGCAATCCTGGAAGAGCAAGAGCCTGAGGGAAAGCCAGAGATAATCACCCCCCCCTTTCTGGTCAGCCCCGGACAATATACCAACATGATGGGATATGATATGGAATGTTTCACTGGCACATCCAAATGCCAGTTTTGGGTTTTGCCATTCACTGCGCTTCTCCCTCCCAGTCCTAATGCAGCTGTGAACCAGCCAAACACAGTGGCCTTGAGTTCCAGTAGCAACTAATAACATCAGTACTTTATCAGTGTTCTTCTCATAACAAGTCTGAACTGAAACCAAAACACAGCTATTCTAATTACTAAAAAGAAAATTAACTCTATCCTAGCAAAACCAGGACATAAGGGTTAATAATTTCCCCATGATGAGCATTTTCGTGCTCTTTCACATCCTCCTGCAGTTTACAGTCCAAAAGCTTCTTTTGCTTCTAAAGAGAAAAATACCAAGGTGGGGGTTAAGCTGTATGTAATTTTGGCACTGTTGCATGGCTGCAATTGATCTCACCCAGTCGTATCACTTAAGAGAGGTGATAAAAGGGGAGAATAGGGCAGGGCTGGGAGAAAAATCTCATATGTGAAAGATCTAGGAGCTCCATTTCCTGTTAACTCTCCTGGAATGATTAATGTTCTTGACAGTATCTTTCAGCAAAAGGGAACCTCCTTCTCCTGTGTTGACAGTAATCATAATCCCCTCCAGACACTACGCAAGACTTCTGACTTCACTTGGCATGGTGCTGAGCCAGGCCCAGCACCACCTCGCAATGGATGCTAATGCACTACTTGGATGACTTCCTAGCTGCAGGAAGGCAGAAAGCACAGGAGGCTTTTAAAAAGTGCTCAGCATTATTCTCAAAACTCTGAGTCTTTACTGCTGCAGATGGTCACAGACGTTCTGCTATTCAGAAACTGAGCATACACGCTCCTCAGCATAAGGACGATCTGTCTTTGGTCCTCCAGCAGATCACCACTATCAATCCTGTTCAGAAAGTATAAGAGCAATCTCTGTATACGAATTTTGCTCGCCATGCCTTAGCAGGTCTTTTTGTTCCAGAGTGTCTGTGCAGTTGTTAGAAGGTTTGCAGCTGCCATGATCCTCTCGTACAATGAGGTGGGCGCCAGCACATTCCCTCCTGCTTAGTTCTGGTCAGCAGCTGGTAGGCTGGCACTGTCCTAAACAACCTGCTGATTTTAGACCATCAATCCTCAGGCTGGAGCCTGTTGTAGGGAACCCCGCTGGGCAGATATATTTTGCCTGGAGTTTTGGTGCAGGACTAATTGCAGGATCACTGGACCTCAAACTGGACCAGCGGGCAGGGCTGAGCTTTTCCAATGCAAGCACTAGCTGGACTGAGTAGATTGCAGTATCCCCATGACTACAGGCATGTGATTTAGGGACCCATCCATATATGCTGAGTATTAGCAATGCCTGGCACTATACTACTGTGATGTGATACAAATTTTAGCCTACTTGTGTTTTTTGTTTTGTGTTGGTTTTTGGTTTTTTGTTGGGTTTTTTTTTTCGTTTTCATGTGTTTCTGTGGCTTTCTTTTGTCCAATTATACCAGACAACAGTTAGCACACTGTGGGTAGAGCATGAAGTAATCCAACAAACTGACAAATCCTCTGCTGCTACTTTAGATACCCCAAACCTGCAGGAAACAGCAAACCTGGTGAATTAGAAGCTCAGGGGGAGCTCAGTGACCCAGCATTAGGAGAAGCCAGCCTCTTTGCTTTCAGCTCATCATCTTTCTGTGCTCCAGTGGAGCACAGTACAGCAAGCTACAACAGAGAACAGCAAGCTATGCGTAAATGGAAAGAAGTGTAAAATTTAACTCAGTTCCCACCTGTGAAAATTATTATCTGTCTGGAAATATCCCTGGGGTCTCAACAGAGACTATTTTTTAAAGCTTTTTTCTGAAAGGCCTTCATGTAATAATGCAACTCAATTAATCTATGCAATTTATACTTCTAAGGACGTATTACACAAAATGGATTAATCATTTCAACTACCTAGCCAGCCCCTCTGGGTGATAATGATAAAAGATACAGATTCTTACCTTCAAGTGCCCATTTGCCTTCGTGAAATAACTACACAAAATGCATGGATAAAGATAGTGTATCCTGCAAAGAGCTCACTTAATCTAGTTGACCTGCAGTTGCTGTCCTCCTCACAAACCATTTTTCCCATTGTTTTTTTGACATGTATTTTATATCACAAATAAATAGAGCTCAGATTACATAGCACTGGTTTTCTCCTCAACTACCACTGTGATATAATATACACCTTCACAGTCAAAAACTTTTAGAAATGTAACTGAAAGTCCATCTAAGATACATTTGCCAAATGCTTTACTAGACCTAACAAGGACAAGTGGACACGTGGAGTAACGGAACAAGCTCATCAGTATTCTCCTAGATGCTGTCATATTACCTACCCTTTTAAACCATACATTAATGCTGTTTACCACATTATCTTTTTTGAGAAAGCAATTTTCTCTTCCACCCACACTTGAAATTTTTCTCCTAAAATTTGATGTACTGAAACAACAGTTTCTTTCTTTACTCAGAATCAGCCACAAATTGGTACAAGAAAATTTGCCATGGCTGACTTTCTCAAACAAAAGAGATGCAATCCTTGAGATAAGTGTTTTAACTAAATACTACTCTGCGTCATCTATCTTTTCAGCCTAAGTCAAAATCGACTTGGGAGAGTAGAGCTTTTGTTCAGACTTCTCCAAAACTGTGAAAGTGTTCATACACATGCATACATGCACACTAATTTCAATTGCAACAGATATCTTTTTCTAATTATTTTTCTAAGCATTTAAAATAGAACATCTAGAGAGTGACACCTCTGGCTTTCAATTGTCTTTGAGTTAATTTTTCAGAAAACAGCAGGTCCAGTTTAATGGGAGGACTCTCTGAAGTCTAAAGATATCAATTTGGCTTGCTAGTACATTCAGACAAAGGATAATCTTGCTTGTTTTGAAAAAGGTCCACCTGTGGGAAATCTGATCAATTGGACATAACTGTGGCTGAAGTTCAACAATTCCATCAATGCTACACCTACTTTTTTAAGTATCTGTAGTCTTGTCAAACTTGAAATGTCTATTTTTTGAAAAATCCTCTCTCTAGGGAATTTGCAGGAAGACTTGGGAAGTGTGTCCCAGCATGATGCACCCGTTCATAACTCAGCAATTGCACAGGGAAGCTTCAAGGAGTTGTGCTTAACAGAACAAAAGCATCTGAACTGATGGTAGCAGAAATGATAAAGAGACCAAGGTGCACAAGCAGGCTTGCTAACAATAGCACTGCTTCCTGAAGCTCTCATTACCGCTCTGAACCAGAAATGTTTTGATGTTGGAAAGAATTCAGAGTCACACCTTGGAGGAACAGCTCTTTATGTCTCATTCAAGAAAATTAAAACAAACCAGATGTGCATTTTCAGCCCCTTATGTTTCTAAATGCCTGTCCATATTTACTTTCATGTTTGCTATGGATATACAGCTAGCCTCCGCACCTTCCTGCCATGTTTTGGGAAGTATTTACCAAAGCTTTTTCCTGTAAGGAAGCACTTTCTTCTTTCTTACATAACACAGGGAACAGTACAAGAGCCAAGATCATATAGAGAAAGTTTTTGGTAGTATATTTGCCCCCAGATGAAATGTATAGTCAGAATTCTTATTTCAAGCACCAAAATCAAAATGAGATGGACAAGTGTGGTGGTTTGACCCACCGTGAGACCATGTGGTCCTGCATTCACTCCCCTCACCCAGTGAGACGGGTTGGGAGGCACACCAAAGGGGGCATGGATTAGAAATGAAGGACAGGGACAGCTCAC
>NW_010292523.1:0-545 GCF_000700745.2 Antrostomus carolinensis | reverse complement strand
GGCTTTCCCCGGGCACCGAGCCAGGCTCAGCGGTGCGCGCTGCTTCCCCGGGCAGGCTCTGAGAAGGCAGGCTCATAAAGGAGGCAGTCGCTCCCTCCCCTTGCTTTGCTTCATCCTTCAGCGTGGTACTCGGCCTGCCGCAGAGCTTTATTTCACGTTCATCCTGCAGGAGTGGCTTCAGCCTCCTCAGAGTCACAGTAAACCCGAAACAAGTACAGTGGTGGTGCTTTTGAACAGCTTCGTTCCATTTATTTTAATAGGTCTTATCTGTGTCCTCGCTAACGACTACCAGAGTAGTAACGGTAGTGAGAATCCCTCAGCGGAAGTACCCACGTCCTACAGAAGCTGCAGGAGAGGTGAGGAGACAACACAGACTTTTGGGAGGTAAGTAGCATGTCTCAAAAACAGGCAGCAGAGGTCTCCTCCAGCAAGCCTCAAAGGAGGCTAAAGCTAACCCCTGGCATGATTATTGCTAATAATTATTACGTGTTGTGCTGCTTCTGCCTTTGTTTCCCAAAAACTCTCAAGTGACAAATGCTGATCAC
>NW_010292522.1:0-7941 GCF_000700745.2 Antrostomus carolinensis | reverse complement strand
AGGTGGGAGAGGGGGGAGCCCCTGGCTCGTGTGATGAGAGGGGGATGAAGCCATAAGCTGTTAAGCCACCGCAAAGCCCCTCGCGTTCTGGCCCCGTTATCACCGACTCCTGCTCACATCTGCTCCTGGCGTTATTTTTAACGGGGTATTAAGGACTTTTGGGTCCTGAAGCAGAAGGGGGCTCTGCTTGTGTCCCCCCGAAATCAGAAGCCACATTTTGAGGGCTGCAGAGGTGCCCATGAGACACTAACACCAGTCCTGCTGCTATTGGGAGGGAGAACATGACCCCCCCCGGATCATCCTCCCCTCCACACCCACCCATCAGCTTTGCAGAAGGTCCCAGTGCTGGTCCCAGCAAGCTGGTGGCACTGGGGAAAGGCTGGAGGGGAAACCAGGCAGGAACAGAGGGATGCTGCCAGGGATATAAAAAATAAAGAGAGATTTATTAGCGTTGAGTCAAGTGCAGCCTCAGCGCAGTTTTACACACAAAAACTGTGTAAATGGTGGGAGAAAAATTCAGAGGAGACCTGGAGGGCACAGGGAGAAGAGACCCCG
Organism: Antrostomus carolinensis; assembly: GCF_000700745.2. NCBI lineage: Eukaryota > Metazoa > Chordata > Aves > Caprimulgiformes > Caprimulgidae > Antrostomus > Antrostomus carolinensis. The sequence continues at coordinate 7,386 of NW_010292522.1, read as the reverse complement.
AGCAAGGTTAGGTTAAAAGGGTATTAAAAAAAAACCCCAAACAAACAAAAAGAAACATCAGATAAATTATTTACAGTTCAAATTGATGACACGTAAGAGGAGGCTGAAGGCTCACGAGCTGAGAGAGCAAGAAAAGGGGCTGAGATGAGACCCAGGCCCCGAGCGGGTGTTTCAGCGGCGGGATGGGCTGTGGGGCAGCGTTTACCCACAGCCAGGACCTTCCTCCAGCATCAAGTTCTGCTTCGAGGTGGGAGCTGTGGTGGGGTGAAGCCTCGGTGCTGTGGTGTGGCCCCTGCTCCCGTGACAGGAATTCATCAGCATTTCCAGTGGAGAAAGGCCAGGGAGATTGAAGGAACGAGATTCACCCTTTTTCTGGGTGTTTCTGCTAAAAATCACCCAACTGGTAAAACCAGAGACACACGGAGCTGCTGAGGTGCACGGGGGGCATCGCTGCTGTCCCAGCCGGGCTGGGGGCTTACAGGACGGCTCCAGGGGGCCACTGGGGGAGGTTTAGATTGGATATTAGGAAAAATTTATTCACCAAAAGGGTAGTCAAGCATTGGAACAGGCTGCCCAGAGAGGTAGTGGAGTCTCCTTCCCTGGTGGCATTTAAAAGACGGGTAGATGAGGTGCTCAGGGACATGGGTTAGAGGTGGAATTAGCAGAGTTGGGTTTATGGTTGGACTCGATGATCTTAAAGGTCTTTTCCAACCACTGTGATTCTGTGATTCTATTCCTGTGCTGGTGGCCTCTCCTGGAGCACGTCGTCAAGGGCAGAGAGACTCACACAGGCTGGTGGCAAGAAGGGAATCCCACCGCTGGAGACCCCAGCACCACACAGCTTTCGGTGCCGCTGCCCCCGTAACTCCAGAAGAGATCTGCTCCATTTACCAGTATGGGCAGTTTTCTTGCCAGTGCCTTAAACCCCCTGGAGAGACCTGAGCTGAACTGTGTTCCTCCAAATCATGACCCACCAGCAAAGACTCCGGAGCCGAAAAGAGGATGCAGCCCCAGTGTGGATGTGTGAGCTGGTGGAGTCCAGCCCCTCTCCCAGCCCGGAGCCGTTTCTGAAGAGAACACCAACAGGGGCACTGGACGTGCTCATCATGGCTCTGAACACCACGAGCAGCACCCGCAGGGGATGGGTTTCAGCCTGGCAGCCTGGGGCACCCCCATTTCACACTGGAAGAGCTTCCTGGGTCTGAAACAGCACCCAGGGAATGCTGCCCTGCCAGCACCGCCGGCCGAGCTACAGCCTGGCCAGATTCTTCCTTCTGTGAAGAAACTCCTTCCTGGGCTCAGATCTTCTGCAGGAGGCCCTGAGCCACCCTCTGTCTCCTGCAGTGACACTATGCAACTTGCCATTTTCTTCTCTTCATCGTTTCCTCATCTTCATCTTCACCATTTCCTCATCTTCACTGTCACCCTCACTGGCACACAAGGCTAAAAAGAATTTAACAGGGGAAAAAAAGACAGCCCAGCCTTGAGCTGCCTGGAGAACAGGTCACCCAGCAGATGATCCGGCCTCTCCAGGAGCAAATTGATCTGGAGCAAAGCTGCTGATGGGCAAGCACGTGGGAGGGTGAAAGGTGGGCACAAGGGTAGGAAAGAGCTTTTGCCAACTTGTTGGATCCAATTAGTCAAAAAGAATTGAAAAGCTCAGCAGGAGCCCAGCACGGGGCCAGGACCACTCTCCTCACCGAGCAGCTTTGCATCACCACACAGCAGAGCCCTGCTCTGCTGGGGAACAGGCTGCGGAGCTCAGCTTGAGCTCAGGCCTCCTGGGCTTCCCCTGCCTCGCGCTCTGGGTTTGCCACACGGCTTTGCCAGGCCAGTGGCCACGGGGAATTGCACCCACTGTGCCCTCAGCTGGAGACAGGCTGGAGTCACGCGGCTTTGATCCACTCTCCCCTCTGGTCAGTGGGAACATGGATCAAGTTTGCAGCTCAAGCCTGTTTCTGGTCCCTTCAACTGACCTTTGCACCACCATGGGTGAAGGTCAGGAACCTGGGGCAGATGGGACTGTTCCCCCTTGCACCTTGGCTTGCTAGGAAGGCCACTGGGACCACTGGTGGCAAATGGTGCTGTTCTGAAGAGCACATCCCCTCACAGAGGGGGAAGAGACTGCATCATCCTGGGACGCAGCCACGAAAGCGCTGCAGAGCCCTCGTGACACCTTGGCCTGTGGATCTGGCACACAGAGGGCTACTGCCTCTCTGTCTTGACGTGGTCTCCAATCATCCTCCGGTGATACGTGGCCAGGAAGATGTCATTGTCTCGGGGGCAGTCATAGTGGCAGGAGCACATCTTGATGAACATCATCTTCCTCTGGAAGAAGTCCCCCTCGGGGCAGCGGAACTCCACCTCCGCGGTGCTGGTGACGTAGGGGGTGCAGCAGCGACCGTCCGAGAACCTGCCACAGAACTTGGGCCGGTAGGAACGGGTGCTGGTGCAGCCCGAAAACTCAAAGTGGAGGCTCTGGCGTGGCTTTGGGGTCCTCACACACTTCTTCCCCTTCTAGGGAGAGAGCAGATGGGTTAACAAGGACATGACAATCAAACAAAAGCTCCACCTACACCTCTGCTCCATCTCCACCGCTGGGCAATAGGACACAGAAAACCTGCAAGCACTGAGCAAACCCTGTGAGATGGGCTCGTGCCTGACAAGCACCTTAACGAGGTTGTCCCTGACGTCATGGTGTTGTGTCCCCTCTCCCCAAGCCCAGTACCTTGGTTTTCTCCGTGGAGAAGTTGCAGGGCCGGACCATGCAGAGCCGGGTCTCCTTCTCCAGGCGGCACTGGGGGTTGTCGTTGGTTACTCGGGCAGAGATGCCCATGCCGCAGCTCTTGGAGCAGGCGCTCCACTCGGTGGTCTGCACCAAACAGTTCTCCTGCAGGTTATTCAGCTCTGGCTCATGTGCTGGATCCTCCCGGAAAACTGAGCCACGTGGAAGAGACACAAGGCAAGGTTCAGGGCTTGGGAGAGAGTGTGGCAGCTCGGTGGCTGCTCCCAACTTGGTCTAACTCTTCAGGGACAGTAGCAAAGGTCTGATCCATCCCCCGAGCTCCTCAGCCTCTCAGCAGGAGGAGGACACAGGCAACCACGGGGTCATCTCCTACCACAGCCCAGCTCCAGCCAGTTCTGCTGTGGTATCAGCGGCTGTGTGAACCTCCCTGCAGCATCACTAAGGTCTCACCTTAACAGGTCTGGAGTTCAACACCTGGTACCTGCACCATGGTGCACAAAGTAAGCAGCCACCACCAGTTCCAAACCAGATGTGACTCAGGGTCCCAAGCCAAAGGCAGTTCAGATCCACCCCTACCCCCAGCAAAGAGCTCCCAGCCCTGTCACACCTGCCCACCACTCACCCGCCATGGCTGTTTCGAAGCGGTTTTCCTCGCTGCCCTCCTCGCAGATCCACTCTTCACAGCACTTATTGCGAAACTTCACCCTCCGAGGGTTGGGGCACTCGGGGGACGGCAGCCGCAGGTCATCGGAGCAGAGGGGGATGCAGCCGATGGCCCCGTCCATGCAGATGCACTGCAGCTTGCAGGTGGGCTGGAAGCTCTCCCCATTGTGGTAGATCTTGCCCAGCAGGTCACAAGTCGCACCCTCGTGAGCTGTGGGAAGGGGAAAGAGGAGAAGCTGAGCAGATGGTGTGGGGCTGGCAGCACAGGCTCTGCCTCGGGGGTCACAGGGCTCCTGATCATAGAATCATAGAATCCCAGACCGGTTTGGGTTGGGAGGGGCCTTAAAGCTCATCCAGTTCCAACCCCCCTGCCGTCAGCAGGGACACCTTCCACTAGACCAGGTTGCTCAAAGCCTCATCCAGCCTGGCCTTCAACACTTCCAGGGAGGAGCAACCACAGCTTCTCTGCCCAACCTGGGACACTGTCTCACCACCCTCACACCAAAGAATTTCTTCCTCACATCTCATCTCCATCTCCCCTCTGCCAGTTTCAAACCATCACCCCTTGTTCTGTCACTCCCTGCCCTTGGCCAAAGTCCCTCCCCAGCCTTCCTGGAGCCCCTTCAGGTACTGGGAGGCCACTAGAAGGTCTCCCTGGAGCCTTCTCTTCTCCAGGCTGAACAGCCCCAACTCTCTCAGCCTGTCCTCACAGCAGAGCTGCTCCTGCCCTGGCATCATCCTCGTGGCCTCCTCTGGACTCGTTCTAACAGGTCCATGTCTTTCTTGTGTTGGGGGCTCCAGAACTGGACACAGAACTCCAGGTGGGGCCTTATGAGAGCAATGAGGGACAAGTGTCCCCATGCAGACCCTCCCCTGCTCTGCCATCCCAGCAGAAGTTGGCACATTTAGTGTTTAGCTCCCTGGACCACAGGCTATTCCTGACATTGGTTTTTGGAAGCTGGCTCCAGCTGTGCCAGACCTCCCAAAGTTCTCTAGGAAAATCTCTTCTCCACTTGGATGAGCTACTAAGTGGGACTTTGTCTTTACAGCTTGAAAACAGCCTGTTCTGCAGTCAGAGATCTTCCCGGGCAGCCCTCACTCCAGTTTAGGGAGATGTCCTGGTCTAAGTTCATCTGGGATTTTTACCATGAAAATCTTAATTTCTCATTTAAAGGCAGGAAGGACAGTTGTGATCTTCCAGTCTGATTTTCTGCACAGCAGTGATCTGAGACTCTCCTAAAATCCTTGTATCAAAGCCAGACGTTGTCGTGAATACGAAGCACTTTCATCAGAGAGCTGTCCAGTCTTCATGTGAAGTCTTTGAGCTGGAAACTCCTCCATACTCTTGAGTAAATAATTCCAATGATTCAGGCACCTTAACTCTACAAACATACACCTCATTTTCAATCTTAATTCGGCACCTTACACCTGCTGGATGTTATTACACTTACATTTAACCTTCAATCATCAGCTCTCAGCTGTATCAGTGCCTACAGACAGGACTAGGAAGCTCATGGGACCTCTAAAGATCACAAGAACTGGGGGAGAAAAAGAAAACAACTTATAAAAACTTCTCATCAGAATCACAGAATCGTGCTGGTTGGAAAAGACCTTTAAGATCACTGAGTCCAACCATAAAGGAGACATCTTCTACAGGTTAAATTTATTATTTAGAATAATAAAAAATAATGGTATGTGATCCTGGCACTGCCAAGCAGTGCAGTTCCACCCTGTCTCGGGGTGGTGCGAGTGGTTCAGCTGCCGGAGCGTTTCCAGACATGCCACGTGCCGTGGCTGAACACTTCCCAGAGCCTCTCCATCAGCTTTCCAGCCCTCACATCTTCCTGACTATTTTGAAAAGCTTGAATTAAAAATAATGGTCAGCTCCTGGCAGAGAAATCTTGTTTTTCAAGAGAGAACAGGAGACTGAGGAAATACTTTTTTTTTTTTCTCCTCTCCACCAAAATAATTTTTTTCATGCTTTAAAAATAGCTACTAAACAACCAAAAAAAAAAAAACCAACCAAAAATATTTTCCTTTTCTGGCTGAAAAGAGGCAGCAGGATTAACTCAGAGAAAACAGCTCTGCGTTTGGATTTACCTGGCTCAGTAATTCTCATGTTCTACACATACACTGTTTTGCAAACGAGTTCTTCAGCTATTTCCCGCCACGTGCCATGGCCAGCAGTAGGATACACCTCTCGAGCACAAAATGCCAATCTCTAGTGCAAGGCAGGGAGATTTTGGGGTGAGATTTTCCAAACAGTGAAATTTTCTACTTTCCAGTAAAAGTCCAGATTGCTGATATTTACCCACAGGCACTACAGGACTATAGGATGTCACCTAAAAATGTCACAGGAGCAAAGGAGAGTCCCAAACCCTGACTCGTGACTTTGGAAACATCCTTCAGTGCAGGAGGAAGTAGGTTGTGTGTGTGTCGATATCCGGGAATCTGCTGGCTCGTGGAGCTGGCACAGATCTCACAACGTGATGCTGGATGAAGCTCCAAGCGCTGCAGGGGATTCTGACGAGGCCGTGGGTTTGCTGGGAGGTCTGCAGGGCTGAAAGGAGCCACAAGAAAACCACACGATAACAGAACATCCAGCTCTCACCTAAACAGATCCCGCTGCCTCTGTGGATTTTGGAGAAGTCGCAGTAGAGTCCCTTGTGATGATCACAGGGTTTCTGCAGGGAACAGAGCTCGCCAAGCTGCCTGGCACACACCTTGCAGCAACCACAGGCATCCAACACATGGCTGGTGCCAGCGGGGCACTGCAGAGGCTGGGAGGGACACTGGCATGGGTACGTGCAGGCCTGTGGTTCTACCTGGAGGGCAAACAAGCCATGGAGAGAATGAGTCTCCTGCAAGTCAGCCAGGCAGAGAAACGAACAAAAACAATTCTGCTTCAAGCACAGACACCCCATCAGGAGGAGCACGGACCAACTTCACCCTCCACCGCAGAGCCATGCAGCAGAGGACCTGTGTGCAGCTCCCAAGGACTCACAAGACAAATCTTTTTCTCATCCTTCACTCATCTGGAGCTCAAGGGAGAAGCTGAGCCAAAACAAACAGGACAAGCAGTAGCTTGGAGTCCCATGCACAGTTCAGCCCCCCACTTCCCTGGAAGCAATAAACCAGTAATTATTAACAGTTAGCAATTCCCAGCTCTTACGTAGCACTGCTCAGGAGAAAACACTGAAGCACTCTGCAGCAGCAGCATCAGACCCGGCCTGAAGATGAAAAAAGCAAAGGTGTGTAGCAAAAAGGACTTGCCCAAAGTCAGCCAGCGCTGGAAACGCACCCAAAGGCTCCCATTTTGTCCCCTGGATCTCGTCCTTTCTTCGTTACTCCCACCCCTCTCCTCCCCCCCCCCCTCCCCTCCCCTCCTCTCCTCTCCTCTCCCCTTTCCAGGGAATGCAGCGTAACCAGCCTTCCTCAGAACCTCCTGAATCTACAGCTGCCCCACTCGGTAGGGTTTCAGAAGTGCTGGCCACCTCCTGAAATCCACCCTTGGCTTTTATGCCACTTCAGATGCTAATCAGGCAACGTCTGAAGGAGGGTCACTCCGTGAAACCCAGGATGCTTCAGACACTCCCGTGACTCAATCTGTGGCATCCCTGTCCTGAACCAGCCTGGAACAGATACCCAAACCTGAGCACATCTAGAGCTGAGGCTGGTGTAAGATGTAAAACCACAACCATGAAAGATGCAGAGCACATGGTCTGGAAAGATCCTCTTGTATCTCCTCAGAAACATCAGTGTGCTACATCACATCAGCTTCTGCCCACTCCAATTCTCCAGGCAGTTCAGAGGGATGTGAGAGCACCACTCCACTCTGCAGCGCTCGGATGCTGCACGCTGCTGGCCATGGGTCAGCCCCCACCCCAGGGGCAGCTGCTGCCGAGGCTGATACAACCCCTCCATGTAGATGATCATAGAATCATCAAATGTTGTGAATTGGAAGGGACCCACAAGGA
>NW_010292521.1:632-897 GCF_000700745.2 Antrostomus carolinensis | reverse complement strand
AGGGATTGGGGGTCCCGTCCCAGTGGGGATGGGAGACCCTGGGACGATGGGCTGATGGGACCGGGGTGGGGCTTAACCCTGCAGATGGACCCCCAACCCCAGACAGTCCCCGTGCACAGCCCCCTATGTACAGCCCCTTATGCACAGACCCCGTGCAAGGACCCCCAGGTACGAAGCCAGAGACCCTCCCCACCCGCAGCGCGCAGCCCCCCCGGCACCGCTGCACTCGCTGCGTCGCGGGTGCAGGTCCCACCGCCCGGGGGAC
>NW_010292521.1:290-611 GCF_000700745.2 Antrostomus carolinensis | reverse complement strand
CCCGCGCCGGAAAACCCCGGCCAAGCCCGGCGATTCGGTGTCCCACCGGGCTGAGTGGTGCCGGGGGGGCCCCTTAACGCCCCGTTTGCAACAATACACCAGAAAAAAGGGGTTTGCAGGTAAAGATGCTCCCCCAGGATGGAGCTGCCCCGGTGTGGGGCAGGACACGGGCTCCTCCTGTGAGAACATCCCCAAGGACCGACCGGTTCCCACCCGTGGCAGGTCCTGCTGCTGTTGGGGGGCACTGGGAGAACAGACCCCAGCTTGGTAGGGTTTCCTCATCCCCAGCACTGTGTCACCTCTGTCTGGGTGCCAGGAGGT
>NW_010292521.1:0-219 GCF_000700745.2 Antrostomus carolinensis | reverse complement strand
CTCACCGGTGCTGCTGGGCAGGATGTGCCTCGCGGTGACGAGGTGTCGCTGGGGCCCAAAGTGGTGGTGGGATCTCAGCCGGCTTCAGCTTCACCTGCTAGAGGCCAAGGACAACTCTGTGCCTCTGCTGCTAAACCCAGGTGCCAGCTTAACGTGGAAGGTGCTGGTTCCTTTTCTTCCCTTGGCAGATTTAAATCATAGAATCCCAGACTGGTTTGG
>NW_010292520.1:2956-3214 GCF_000700745.2 Antrostomus carolinensis | reverse complement strand
GGGTACAGGAGAAGCACGTCTGTGGGGAGCAGAGGCCTAGCTAGCCCACTTCCCCCCTGTGATGGCCACGCAGAGGGCTGGGGACGCACGTGTCCAGGCTTCTGCACACAGGCAGTCAGGCTGCGCTGGGTACTGCTGAACTGGTGGTTGTTTCTGCCCTCCTGGGCATCACAGGGGACAGCCGGGGCTGGGGGTCACAGCCATGCTTGGGGCATGGAGTGGTCCAACAGTGGGTGGCTGGTAGGGTTTGGTGCCCTT
>NW_010292520.1:2207-2918 GCF_000700745.2 Antrostomus carolinensis | reverse complement strand
CTGCGGAAGGATGGTGGCATGTGTGGCCTTGGACGGGGATACGCTGCTGGGAAAGCCACGTGTCCCTGCACCCCAGGGCAGAGTCCGTCCCTCACCCGCCTCCAGGGCGGCAGAGCCGGGCACTGGGCCATGCTGCACCACATGCTCTCTGTGCCAGGGTGGGTGCATGGCGGGGTCCTGTCATCAGGGAGGGGTGAGCACGGGGCTGGGCACTCACGGCATCTCTCCAGAGCTGTTCGAGAGCCCGCTGCTGGAGTCGGAAGAGGACCATCTCCTGCTAGACCCCGGCAACACGTTAAAGCTGTACTGTGACACCAACCACAGCAATGCCAGCGTGGTCTGGTACAAGGAGTCCTGGCCACTCATCCCAGGGGGACGTGTCCGTCTCCGGCAGAGCCTGTTGGAGATCTTGGAGGTCACCTATGAGGACTCGGGGCTCTACGTGTGCCGGGCACGGGGGACTGGGGAGATCTTGCGCAACTTCACCATCTCCATTGTGGGTAGGAGCCCTGGCAGTGCCCAGTTCCCCCCGGGGCAGCAAGGCAGCCACTGCCTGCCCAGCCCTGCAGGCAGGGATGTCCCTCTCAACCCATTTTCCCTCGCAGACTCACTGGCGTCGGGTGATGATGATGAAGACAGTGATGTGGATGGTCCCCACAGAGACCGAAATGAGGAGCACATCTACGTGCGCAGAGGTCAGTGCTGGCCTGG
>NW_010292520.1:438-2125 GCF_000700745.2 Antrostomus carolinensis | reverse complement strand
GGACTCACCCGCACCGGATGGACAAGAAGCTGTATGCAGTCCCCGCGGGGAACACGGTGAAGTTCCGCTGCCCGGCCTCGGGCAGCCCCAGCCCCAGCATCCGCTGGTTCAAGAACGGGCGCGAGTTCCGGGGGGAGCACCGCATCCGGGGCATAGGGCCCCCCGCCACAGCCTCCGCTCCCGGGGTCTGACCTGCCCGTCACACCTCGCCACCTTACCTCCTCCCTCTGCAGCTCCGGCACCAACACTGGAGCCTGGTGATGGAGAGCGTGGTGCCCTCCGACCGCGGCAACTACACCTGCCTGGTGGAGAACAGGTTTGGCAGCATCCGCTACAGCTACCTCCTGGACGTGCTGGGTGAGGGCTCCTCAGTGTGGCTCTGGTCCTGGTTCTCTGCTCACCCTGTACCTAGCAGAGGGGTTGGGGTCACAGGGAAGGGGGCAGAGGAGCCTCTGCTTGTGTCCTCTCCACTGGCACAGCCCACGTGTCCCTTCCACCCAAGGAATGTGGGGATGGAGACCAGGCTCGGGTTGTAGTGGTCTGTTGTAGGGCTGGGGAAGGGCTCTCCATGGGTTCACAGTGGGCAGAGGGAGGCAGAAAGGAGCCCCTGCTCTGGGCCACTGTGTTGGTGACACCACTCTGCTCTCCTCTGTGCAGAGAGGTCCCCGCACAGGCCCATCTTGCAGGCTGGGCTGCCCGCCAACACCACGGCCCTGGTGGGCAGTGACGTGGAGTTCTTCTGCAAGGTCTACAGTGACGCTCAGCCCCACATCCAGTGGCTGAAGCACATCGAGGTGAATGGCAGCAGCTATGGCCCTGATGGGGTCCCCTACGTGCAAGTGCTCAAGGTAACAACGGCTGGAAGCACCCAGGTCCTAGACACCAACCCCACAGTGGGGAGCACAGAGCCCCCTGAGGAGGAGGAAGAAGGGTGCTGACCATCCATCCCTCTGCCTGGCAGACTGCAGACATCAACAGCTCCGAGGTGGAGGTACTGTACCTGCGCAATGTCTCCATGGAGGATGCTGGCGAGTACACCTGCCTGGCTGGGAACTCCATCGGCCTCTCCTACCAGTCTGCCTGGCTCACTGTGCTGCCAGGTAGGGCTGGGGGTCCTGGGGTGGGAGCTGGGATCTCTGACATGCAGGGAACATGGCTCAGGCCAACTCGTTCACTCCCTCCAGAAGAGGAGCTGGTGCGGGAAGCCGAAGTCCCTGAGGCCAAGTACACAGACATCATCATCTACACCTCGGGCTCGCTGGCCGTGGCCATGGCTGCCATCATCGTGGTGCTGTGCCGAATGCAGACTCAGTCGAGCAAACAGCCCCTGGAGCCCATGGCGGTCCACAAGCTCTCCAAATTCCCGCTCATCCGACAGGTGGGTGCCAAGCTGGAGCCCTGGGGGCACAGGGGGGACCTTGGCTGCTGACTGGCTCCACGAGTGCCACCTGCGTCCATCACACCTCACCCTGCTGCCAGCCTTGGGGCTGCCCTCCCCACTGCCTCCTGCAGCTCCCTTGCCCCATTGCTCTGAGTGAGGGTCTCTGTTTGGCCCCAGAGCACGGGGTGGGATGGCTGAGGTCCCCTGGGCTCTCTCTGCAGTTCTCCCTGGACTCCAGCTCCTCCGGGAAGTCCAGCACGTCCCTGATGCGCGTCACTCGTCTCTCCTCCAGCTGTGCCCCGATGC
>NW_010292520.1:0-286 GCF_000700745.2 Antrostomus carolinensis | reverse complement strand
AGGGGACATGATCATTTGGGTGGGGGGAGTCCCCAGCCGTCACCAGACACTTCAGCAGCGCTGTACCCCAGGGTGCTGGGACTCGGACTGGAGAGGGGCAGCTATGCCACTTCTGCCCCTCGGGGTCTGGCCACGCGGTGATGGAGAGTGGGGCCATCCCTGCTGTCCTTCACGGTTCTGCCTGTCCCTGCCAGGCTGGTGCTGGGCAAGCCCCTGGGGGAAGGCTGCTTTGGCCAGGTGGTGCGGGCAGAGGCTTATGGCATTGACAGAGACCGGCCAGACAGAG
>NW_010292519.1:8084-8341 GCF_000700745.2 Antrostomus carolinensis | reverse complement strand
CTCCCTCCTTTCCCCCCCACCCTCGGCCTCGCCGGGGGTGGTTTTTTTGCCCGTTGGAAAAGTCCCCGCTGCCCAGGATGGGGGTCGGTGGGTGCTTAGCCCTGCCCTGGAGGTGCCTGGTCGTCCTCTGTCTCAGGCTGCTCTTCCTTGTGCCCGCAGGAGTGCCCGTGCGCAGCGGAGATGCCACCTTCCCCAAAGCCATGGACAAAGTGACCGTGCGGCAAGGGGAGAGTGCCACGCTCAGGTAGGAGCAGCTG
>NW_010292519.1:0-8040 GCF_000700745.2 Antrostomus carolinensis | reverse complement strand
GTTGAGAGGAGCTGCTGGAGTATCCTGGAATCCACCGGTGTGAGACTTCGCGTGTATCCCAGGGGATTGTCCCCATCGTGACACCTCGACGGAGCGGTTTTTGGAGGGGGACCGATGTGACGGTGCCTGTGCGGGTGGTGGGAGCTGGCGAAGGGGCTTGGGTGGCAGACGGTGAGGTAGTGCTGCCTGACGCTCCCGAAGTTGTCTGGGTGCGTGGGAGGGGAGGGGGTCCGCACTGCCTGCGCCGATGCCAGCCTGCATTGCCAGCGGCTTCCCAGGGCTGCGATGCCTCCGAGGTGTCAGCGTTTCGCCTCGATCGCTTTATAGTCTTGGCACGAAGCTGTTAATATCAAATCAATCTTTTTACTCCAGGGGGTGCATCTGATGAATTCTGATGGATGTTTTTACCTTAGTGCTGTTTGCTGGAGGAGAAATGCAGGTGGTTTCTATGCAGATTGGGTCACTTTTACGCCGCGTAATACAGCGGAGCATCCCTTTTCTGTTCCCTGAATGAGTTACAGGTGTACATGGTGTGTTACCCGTGTAGCAGAGCAGCTCTCGATAGACAGCAGCAGCGTAGCCCGATCAGCAGATAGCAGCTCAGCTTTTTTTGGAGGATGATGAGAAGTCAGCTCGCGTCCGGGGCTCGTGCTCTGTGTGCTTCAGGCAGCCCAGGGAGGACCTGAGCACCGTGGTGAATGCAGCTGGGCAAGCAGCCCTGATACTTGGGCAAGAAGCACAGGGGACGGCGGGGTGTGAGTCTGCGGCAAGCAAGTCTGGAGGAGTTAGTCTGCTGTTCTCTCTGCCATAGCGAGCAGCGTGTGCCCCCCGCACAAGGCTGCTGCTCGCTTGCTTGCTTGCTCGCTCAGACCTGGAGTTAACGGGGCTGCAGCAGAGCGGCTGCTCTTCCCAAAGCCAGGCACAGGGATGGCACAAGCGAGCCGAGCGCGTCATGTTCTCTGTTAGCAGCCGAACCGTCGCAGGGATGAGGAACTTGTGCTGGTGTGAGCAGAGGATGCTCCGAGGCGTGGGGGAGGTCAGGCTTTCTGTGGGGTGGTCTTTGTAGAGAGGAAATGTTTGGTGCGTAATGTGGTGGTGGGAAACAGGTCCGTGCTGCTGAGAGAGGTGTTGGTTGCTTGTCTGCCTGTTTCCCAGCATGGCACCTGCTGGACTTTGGGATATTGCCTGTGCTGGGAGCATCCCTATTCCTCAGTCCCAGCCCGGGACCTGCTGGGACACACTTGCCATCCTGTGTAACTGGGAGTTGTGGCACAGAGGGAGAGCAGAGGGTGCGTTTCCTTGTGTTCTTCATAATTGGACTGCAGTAATGATTAACGTGAGCTGGAGTGAGCAAGGCAGTTGAAAAAAGAGAAGACAGTCCCCCAGAGAGATGCCTTTGGCCTGGGTGATGTTTTCCCCGCTGTCTGATTTGATCTCCCCAGTGAAGCGTGAGGTTTGGAGCTCTCCAAGGCAATGCTCGTGGAGCTGGGAGCAGGATGGGTGTGTGCTGGGGTGAGCTGTTTGGGAGGCTGAGCCCCTTCCCTGGGGAGGGAGCCCCGCAGCTCTGGCTCCATCCGAGCCAGTTGCCAGCAGAGGGCTGACTTGGATTTCCCTTTTTTTTTGTTCTTTTTTTTTCTTTTCTTTAAAGCTTTTGGCCTATTTTCTGTGCTGTTTGCGAGAGGGGATGTTTGTGAAGCAGCCGACCCCAGAGCAATGGGGTGTTTTAGCTTTACTGTAAGAAACTGCATCCTCTGGTGGGACTCTGAGTGCTGGCACTTAGAGGAACCCCCTGCCCCAAAAACACTTGCTTTCTACCCGTTTCCTTCCTCAGCCTCTGCTCCTGCCCAGCCTCTCTGGTGCAGCTTTTCCATGCTCTCATCCTCTCCTTTTTTCTTTTCAAATTTTATCTGCAGTCAGGTTTCTGGCCTTCAGCTCCCATTTCCTCGTGGTTCTCCCCATCTCTTCTTGCACTGCTGTTTCCCAACAGCCCCGCTCTTCTCTCCCACCCCTACTTCCCTGCTCCTGCCCCTCTGTAGCCTCTTGATTAGTGAGCAGCTTTCTATCTTAAGATCTGGAGCTGGGCAAGGCATTGCATACAGCAGTTCTAAGAGGTGGCATCAACCATGGGTTGCACACAGAAGCTCAAAGGTGGAGCGTCTCGAGGATGTGGTTCCTATTTATTTGCAGGCTGCGATACCCTGTGGAGAGCTGGGAAGGGGAAACTGCCCTGGGCAGTTGGTGTGAGGGCATCTGATGGGGTTTTCTCCTGGTAAATAGTCTGTGCACCAATAGTAGGAGCAGATGTGGTGTCCTCTGCTGTCCTCCCTGCAAAATGACACTTGGAGCTCAAAACAAGGAGTTGGGCTTTGAAAAACTGAGAGCTGCAATTCCAGCTTGTTACACCTGCAGAATTAGCTGCAATCCCACTAGGTCTGGAGGGACCAGGTCCTCTCCTGTCCTCCTTCATACGATGCTGCTGTCTGGTCATGAGATGGGCTGAGCCTGTGAGTCTCCCTGGCCTTGGCAGGGCTCGTGGAAGTGTTTTGCTTTCCAAGATCAGCTCTTTAACCACACATTGCATTGTAGAAAGGAGATGTGAGAGAGCAGAACCGCACGCTAGCGGCAGAGGAAACCTGGAGGCTTTTCAGGCTGGTTGTGGTTTTCCTGTATTGAATTTTGGGTGCTTCCATTTCCAGCTCTCCACCCTTTTTTTTCTGAGGGAGGCTCAGTGTAATCCTTGCAGAAAGTCAAGCTCCATCTACAGGCAACTTCTAGGTCCTCTTAGATCAGCAAGCAAATGATTCCCTTGTTTTAAGCAGAGATTGTTGATAATTCTCTACTTTTTTTTATTGTAAGAACAAACAATTCCCGTAGTAGTCATGCACCTTTCTTCTCTGGGGAACTCAAGGCAGTTTGCAAATTCTCTCTCTGTGTGCTATTAAAGAAAATCAAACTGCCTCTTACTCTGAAATACAAAACTGTGAAGCAGGGAGCAGGGCAGGTGTTTAGCTGGCAGCAGTAACCCATGTTACCCACCAGTTTGGGACATGAAACGGAACAAGGAGCACGCTGGTAACAGACAGGGAGGTTGGAGAAGGTCACTTTTTAATTTCCCAGCTGGGATTTGATGTGGAAACGCAGATTAAATCGCTGCTTTTGGGAAGAATGCCACCGAGTCTCAGCTTTCTACACATGATGCTTCTTGGGTGCGTGCCACGGGGCACGGGAACCCATCCCCTGGGGTGCTACAGGGGCATTGCTGGCAGGTCCCCAGCATGGTTTGCCATCCCAACAGGCTGACCCTGTCTGGAAACCTTGGGTTATGTTACATCACAGTGGTGGGAGCATCTTCACAGTCACAGAGGGCTGCTGGAGTTTGAGCATCAGGGAGTGCAAAGGTGACGCGGGTAACGCCGCTGCTGTGGCGAATATTCAAGTGGTGTTAAAATGGGGCTGTGTAGTAAACGGGGTCGTATCGCTTGTGCCGCCAGCAAACCGACCTTTTATAACAGGCATCAGTACAGTTCATAAAGACATAAAGCAACAGCTGCTCAAAATTTCAAGGCTTTATAGTTTTATCTGTATTTAAGAAATATTGGTGCTCATTTTGTGGGGGTTTTTTAAGGCAAAGAGAGTGTGTTTCAGTAGGGAGGGAGATAGTGTGCCAGGTTTTCTCCTTGGCTTGTCACCACAAGGACACCAGGACTCGAGGAGGCCTCTCTGTTGCTGCCTGCCTCAGTTTCCCCATCTGTAAAATGGAGCCAACAGTGGTTGTTTGTCAGTGATGACTTGAAGAATTGAGTGTTCATAGGTGGTACTTAGATTGTGCGGGAAGTGTTGGGCATATACAACTCGGCTTTTCTCTAAACTAAATAATAATAACTAGGCTTTTCTCTGAACTAAATAATACAGAGGTGCTTCCCCCCTTTATTTAAAGGCAGGTTAGAAGTCAAATCCCTCTCCTCCACCTTTCTATTAGCTCTGGTGAGCTCGTGACCTCCCTCATTGTTTGTCCATGAAGGAAACCAAAAGACCCAGGGTAGCTTTGCTCATTCACATCCAAGACTCTGCGACTGGCTGTATTTTGTCAATTAGCGAGTATGAGAACAATTCCAATTAAAAATAAAAAGCCATAATAAAACATCATGAGACACCGTTCTTCCATTTATTTTTGCAATTATAGTTTTAATTATTTCTGACAATGCTGTTTTGGTTTTTTATGTGCGTGTTTAATAATCTACTGCAGTCCATTTCCTAGAGCTCAGTGAGGCCTCAGTAAAATACAACCAGCAGGAGCAGGACCACAGTCTCTGGGCATGAATTTGGGATGTTGGGAAATCAGATTTTTCTGCCTCTTTTTCTTTTTTTTTTTTTTTTTTTTTTTTAAGTCAAATCACTGACCCTCAGTTTACCTACCTGTTAATGGGGGTTGTGCCACTCACCTGCAACCCTGGTACCTGGCAGAGAAAAAGAAGCATTAAAACAGCCACGTCTCTGCTGTTAAATCCTCGCTGAGGAGTGGGAAAAGAGTCGCCGCTTTTTGTGTGCAAATGCTAAAAGCGTGGGGATTAGAGAAGAGCAGATTAGTGAGGACTTGCTCCATTGCTGCCCCCCCCTCCCCCCCCCAATTCCCTCCCTTTCCTACCCAAAAAAGTTTTCTGGAGCAGCTAAATATATACCTGCCGTTTCCAAGGTAGAGCTCGCTGCGTGGCGGAGCTGTAATTGGCGACTCAGTGAAATTACAGCCACGGATTCTGGCATTTGGATCCTCCTGGCTGGCATAATAATTTCTCCCTAGGTAGCTGGTATTTAACTTGTCTTATCTGCTCCTGATAGTTATAATTACAGTGCCCGCTAATTTCACTGTAATATCGGAGCTGTTGGAAGGATGGTTGGAGAAAGGTCGGGGGGGTTGCAGGAGAAGGCTCTCTCTCCACCCCAGCCCATTGAACGGAGGCAGATGCTGTTGTTGAAGTGCAGATGGTAGCTGATGTCCAACCTCCCTGGTTGTCACAGCCCTGCACCGTGCCATTGCCCTCATGAGCATCGAAGGAGGAGATCATAGAATCATAGACTGGTTTGGGTTGGAAGGGACCTTAAAGATCGTCTATTTCCAACACCATTGCCTTAAAAATCATCTAGTTCCAACCTTCCACTAGACCAGGTTGCTCAAAGCCTCATCCAACCTGCCCTTGGACACTTTCAGGGAGGAGAATCCACAGATTTCTCTGGGCAACCTGTTCCAGTGTCCGACCACCCTCACAGTGAAGAATTTCTTCCCGATATCTAACCTAAATCTCCCCTCTTCCAGTCTAAAGCCATTGCCCCTTGTTCTATCACTCCCTGCCCTTGTAAAAAGATGCTGGTGGGAGTTTCCAAGTCCTGGTGTCCTTGATGTGGTGTGAATCTCAGTCTCCATCTCAGGTCAGGGTAGGAATTGCTGGTTTGGATGGGGTGCCTGTTTGGGTTGCATGTGGAGAAGTTGGTTGTCCCTTGCTCAGGAACTGTCCTGCTGTGCGAGGGGGAGGTTTGGGGCTGGCTTTTGGGTCACTTTCAGCCAGGGTGAGAGTTTCTCTGCTGCAATCCTGAAAGAGCAATCCTGTAAGATAGAGAGCCTGAGTGAGAGCCCCAACAAGAGAGAGACCCTCATTAATATAGCAAACAGAACCTTATATGATATGGAAGATCTCATTGGCATATCCAAATATCAATTTGGCTTACTAATTTTAAGATTCTTTGCTCCCCCCCCCCCCCCACCCCCTGCCAAATACCTTCCACCTGTAGATTAGCAAATTGTGAAATCCTTTGACTTCCAGCGACAAGTGAAAACATCAGTGTATTATCAGAGTTGTTCTCATAGCAAATCCCGTGCTGAAACCAGAACACAGTGCTGTTTTAGCTACTAAGAAGAAACCTAGCTCTGTCCCAGCCAAAAACCAGGTTGTTGTGCCAACGTGTCTCCTGTGGCTTTGCTGTGGGTGTAGGACCAGACTCGAGCAGCAGAAAGCTCGAGCCTTGCTGACACGGAGACTGTAACCAGAACACTGGGGTTTTGCTTCAGAAAAGCCGTGTTTTGGGAGTGCAGAAGCTGGTCTGGCTCTGCAGCAGGAGGAGGAGTCACTTGCTGTCACCTCTCCAAGGGCCAGGACATGAGCCTGGGGAAGGTCCCCTTGCTTAGCAAAAAGCCAACCCCCATGCTAAGTTTTTGAACTCTACTAGCCAGAAATAGTTCCAAACGGTGATACTGGGCTCCTAGGGGGAGACTGAACTGTTAGTAATCCTTTCGCTGTGGGGGAGGCGAGATCTTTTTGCAAGCATAATAAACTCCCCAGGACCGCGAGCGGTAATCGCTGTCCTTCCCCCAGATCACGCACGCTGCTCCAGGAGCTCAGATCTTTGTTTCTGGAAAAGGATTAGGTGTTAATGCTGCAAAATGAAACCGGGGCACAGCAACTGTCTTTTCACATTCCCATTTTCCAAAGAGTTTCTCTGTTCCCTCAGCTGCTCTCACAGTTTGCTTCCTCCTTGCGTTTCGCAGCCCTAAACCACGGCTGCTTTTTACAACAGCTGGACATATTGTTTTAAGTGATAATCTTTAGATACTGCAGCCCAGCAGACAGTTCATAAGGAATATCTGATTCAGTGACTATCACTTCTTCTTTTGTCCTTGTGAGCAGCCTTTGAGGGTTAGGATGTTTTGGTTTTTCTTCTTTATTTTAATGAGAAAAAGAATTCTCCCACAGCCCCTGCCAACAATTTTTAGCCTGTAATGGGTTGTTTACTGCAGGTTTGATTTGATGCGTAGGTCTTGTCTTCCCTGACAGGCAGAACCCTTCAAGGTTGGATCTTTAGTGCAAAATACTTCTGTTTTCTTATGAATATTTCCCAAGATTTTGTTTAAAATGAGTTGTTTCCGTGACTATACTCAGTCGATGGATTTGTTCCTCAGGATGCAAACAGGTCTCAAAGTCTGCAGAGGGGGAGGATAATGAGAATAACTGTTGTGGAGTAGGATCAGATGGGTAAATTGTGCTGACTCCAGTAAGATGCTTTGTGGTGTCTCTAGTGCAGGTGGGGTAACCCAAGGAGCCATCGTACAGAGCATCTTGCTTTTTCTTTGGTGTAGCAGGACTTGTATGTGGTGTCATCTTCTGTCTGGAGCTGGAGAGAGGAGAGATGGGAGGTGAGGAGGGAGAAGAGATGGGAAATTAAAAATAAATAGCAAGGAGAGAATGAGTGAAGGGGAAACCAGAGAGTTGGAAGGAATGAACTAAAGAAAAAGCCATGACTGGTAACTCCCATCGTGTGAAGTTCAGTGCTGTGGGATGAGTTCCTAAATCAAAGCCCAGCAGTCAGCAGGGCAGGCTGGACCAGGGGGATGTGCCAGCTGCAGGGAGTTGAGATGAGGGGGGCTGGTACCCAGGACCTGGGGCAAGTGCATCCCCCACCTCCTATTTATTTATATTTCCTCTATGTGTTTGCATATATGTGTCTGTGTGTGTATATATATATAAAAAATCTAACAAATTTCTAACCCATATAAATCCAATTACCCATGTTTTGCCTGCAGGGAGCGAGGGAGATTAATGTTTGGTATTTTGGCAGGAATGTAAAAAGAAATAGGTGGTAATAACAATGAAGGCTCATAAAAAGGAACCGATAGCCGTGTCTGCGCCCGGGAACCCGGCCGTATTTCTTGTGGGCATTTTCCGTCAGGCCGCCCCTGCTCCCATGGAGGGACAGGAAAGAACCAGGAGTGCTTCCTGGGCACCTGAGCATTCATCCTGCGAACGGAGATGACATTAATGTGATAATAATGGAGGCTGATAAAAAGAAATGGTTTATGCTCCCAGGGCACCTTCTCGTAACACGTCCCTCTGTGTGTTGCAGCTGGTGAGAACCACGGGAGCTTGCTGCTGTTATCCCTGTTTTGCAGAGAGGCAAGGAAGTCCCAGGAAAGGAGGACGAGCGTGGGGTTTTTATGGTTTTGGGGGTTTTGTTTTGTTTATTTTTGAGAAGCTGAACACGAGCAGACAATGT